>NC_134403.1:283040346-283340346 GCF_038048845.1 Mixophyes fleayi
CCGATGCATCCTTTAAGACATCAGTTACTGCAGAAGGTTGAAACTCAGGTACCTGATTCACTTACTAGGATGTGAGTGCATGCAAATCACATTTTGACAAAACAACACATCAACTTGTTCCACTTCATCCTGGTCAGACTGTCCTATGCAAATTCCATGTGGGTATGACAAGTTAGCAACTGTTCAAAGAATGTTCACCCAATCTAACAGTTACATGGTCCAAGCTAGTGGCAGCGTTTATAAACGGAACACCTGTTATTTGTACCCGAGCCGTGTTATGTTTTTGCTGCTCTGTTGTCTCAGAGTCCATTCCTGATGCTGCTGTATGTCAGAGTTGTTGTGTTTCTGTGTGCTGGACGTTGCTAAGCAACCATACTCACCCAGCTTCCTGAGCTGCTAAGGAGAAATTCCTATTGCAGCTAATTTATCTGCTCTTGCAAGGCTACTACTCACTACCTGGCAGCTGAGCAGTCAACACTCTCTGCTCACATGATTTCTAGCCAACAGCTGATTAGCCAGGACCTACATAAATACACTCATTGCCATTATTGACTTGCTGGTGTTAGGTTTACCTAAGATTGTGTCTTTGTCCTTATAGATTGGTATATCTTCTGCTGCTATAGTGTGTGTTTGACCTTGGCTACATTTACTGGAGCTTGCTGTTGGATCTCTGCCAGCCCTTGAACTCTCTGCCTGCTTTTTGACATCATGTATCTCTCCTATCCTCTAATCTGGCTTGCCAGTGGACTATCCTCTTTTGTGTTCTGTTTGTCTTGTTTTGCCTATGTGTTGTTCCATAACTGTGAGTTTCCCTGACTCTACCTCACTCATGGCTGTTAACAACTATACAATACACGGATCAAGTCCAGGGGGGCATCCGAGTACCAGTAAACAGTGTGGTTGTGGGAAAGGTGTGTGCTCATGGTGAAAAGAACCCTGTGAAATAGGATCTGTATAGGGAGTTATCAGTCCCTGATTGTTGGTTTTGTAACAAGCCTGTCTCTTCTACATGTAGTCCTATTTTAACCTCCACTTCTACCAGTGTGGATTCACAGACAAAGAATCTTATGTCACATCTTTAGATTCATGAGTGTCCTCAGAACTTAATAGAAGCTCAGAGGATACATCTGAGCACCTTCCTTCAACAAACATCATCATCTTCACAAGATTTGTCAAGGTATCAAGACCTAACCCAAAGTTTCAGGGCTTTGTGACTTGAACATCACTAATGTTTCACAACTTCCCTCCTTATTTATACCCTTTTCTACCACTGCCCCATCTACTTGTTGTTTCCTTTACTCTTTCACATGATCATGAAGGGAGGGATGTACATGGGATGTATGTCCTGGTGTGAGCTCAATGGAGCTGAGAGCATGGACTCTGGTGTCAAGTATTTTGTCAGTTATCACTGTTTGTACTTGTTACTGAGTAAACATTTTTACACGGTCCTCTACACTTGCATGCAATTTTTATTACCACCAACCTATACTTTCCATATATAGTCAGAAATCTGTTTAAGAAAGTTAACCCATAACAACATTTTAAAAATTGATCCTCAACAATTTCCCCTTTGTTGAATGTAATTCTTGGTATCTGTTCATATTTGTATGCTGTAAAAGTTGTATACATGTAAGGTCAGCCTTTCTAATAAAATCTGTTTCACTTCCCATGTCTTTGACTTGGATGAAAGAATATATTGGATTGCTTGGTGCATTGTATGTAAAAGCATTTATCCTTTTAGCATGTAACATCTTACATTTCCATTTCCAATGTCATTTAGGTTTCTCTCAATGTATATACATACCTCACAACATTTGCCTGCTGTATATTGGGGCAAGAAGTGTGCATTGTCACTTTTCAGTGATGCACACAAAAAGGGAGAGTGGCCATGTTACATTGGGGTGTACCAGACCACCAGGGCAAGCCTAACACTTCAGAGGCACCATGGTAAACTTTCAATCATGGTTTCAACAAAGTACTTTCAAACTTCCAAGCAGTAGACACAAACATACTGACTATCAGGACAGCAGGTCATCCTCTCAAATTGTGGCTGTATACATAAATTAGGGACAGTTGGGCGGTATGTATAAATGGTGCAGAAGTAGAAAAAAATAAGCCATTCCCTTGTCAGAAAAGGATAAGGCTGTAAAATATCTGTATGTCAGTATTAGCAGAGTTCCACTACATTAAATAATATTAGCCGTTGGCCTACACATCCAGTAGTTTTACTATACATTAATTGTTTGCACAATTAAGAGCTTCTTCAACAGTTTTATATGTTCCTATTTTTACATTAGTGCTCTTTTTCATGCTATGTATAGACATACAGCAGCTAGGTTCATCAGTGGGGAATTAGACAAGGCTAGATAATAATAAATAGATTCAGAGATCCTCATTTACCAGCAGGCTTCACACATTTTCTTCAGTTAAGCTGGGTACACACTACACTGTTTTCGTCCAATAATCGTCTCAAACAGCCGACATACGACCGCTCGTTCAAAAGTCGGGTCAGTGTTTACAGTGACACGATGGTCGAAAGACTGCCCAAATGGACAATTCTCGCCTCATTTGGTTGGTCGTACCGTTTAATATTTTTGTTTCAATCTCGTTTCCGCTGTGTAGTGTGTATAAACTTCCGACAGATCCACGACAATCCTCCGATACTTCCTCGACCTTGGGGGCGTGTGTATGTAAATTTTTATGTCAATCCCAGTCCCACATGGCGCGGAATCCGCACATCACATGCTTGTGTTTTGTATAGATGTGTATTGCACCTGTCTGGCTGTAGACCGTTACATGTTTAGAAAGCACGTGGGTTATTAC
Organism: Mixophyes fleayi; assembly: GCF_038048845.1. NCBI lineage: Eukaryota > Metazoa > Chordata > Amphibia > Anura > Limnodynastidae > Mixophyes > Mixophyes fleayi. The sequence continues at coordinate 283,043,170 of NC_134403.1, forward strand.
CCTTTGCATGTATGTTGGCATTCATTTCTCATTTAACCTTTATAAATTTTAAAAACTAGGAAAGTTATAACGCCATATTAACCTTTATTACATAATGAATATGCCCAATATGTCTGAAATATTCTGAATAAACCACACAGTGTTAACGCAACACTTTTATTGCTGGTAAAAAATATAGCAATGTCAAATTTCTCTAGTACAATATGAAAAGTGAAAAAAAAGTAGTATTACAGTGAAAGGGTGCTACTGGTTTGGGGCACAACAGTTGCAAACAGCATATACATATCATCAAAAGTATTATCAAGGATTTTGATTTTTCTCTTAATGTTCGCAATATTGGCTTTCATTTTTTTTAAATGATCGTAGAGCTCGGCGACATTTTTTTCCTCTTCCGAACTTTCATCTGATATGACGATGGTATCTATGAAGCAAGAAAATACAAAGGTTTTACCATTTCGTTTCTATCTCTGTAATAAAGTTAATACAAGTTTTATTCCAACACCAGAAATGTGATCACCTTGCACACTGCTCGAGATCACTTTGTGTTGTGGTCCCTCGGGCACATTTATTTGTTCTTGTTTTATAACAGGTGTTATTACATTTAGGGTATCTACAGTGGCCTTGTCACCGTTAATTCTTGCTTCTGACAAAACAATAATCATACATTTGCATTGGTTCGTGTGACAGTAGAATGAAATACATAAAGTCCTTCAAACAGGTACATTACACGACTACACGGGCTACTCACTTTTTTTTTATGTTTTTACGGATTCGCTCCAGTCTTCTTGCCTCTTTATTTTTAAGGTCCGACCACCTCTTCTGGACTTGGAATTTATTTCTTTTCTTTCCACGTTTTTCCTTCAGTAATCGCAGTAGTTTTTGCATTATCAATTCCTTTCTATTATTCACTTTTTTGTACTTTCGCTTTTGACAGTCGTAGTCGTACTGGTCCAGTACTTTTACCATCATCTCCATCTCTCTTGGGCTCATTGACTTTGCTCTTTTACCTGCAGTACATTCATCTTGGGCATCTCCATCCCCCTCTGTAACTTTTCCTACATTTGTTGGCCCTTCCGCCACCATTTGTGCCTGCGTCTCCGTCTCCATTGCTTCAACCCCCACTAACACCTTCTCTTTATTCTCCATCTTCTCACGTCCCTCGGCGCCAGACAGGCTGCTCTATAATTTTATACACTCTGACATGTGCATTTGTTTAGAGAATGGAACATTGTGGGTGAAGCCTATTCGTGTATAATAACCTCGTGTATCAGTGTTTTTTTTCTATAACTGTAACCCGTTCGTGGCCATTACATACGAAGGGATTTTACGATTCTTCGGAGCTGTACATTCGTTCACATATACGGTAAGTTATTTCTGATTGATACATACAAGTGTACTTGTATTGGTGTAATTTACAGCACGGATGGGACTTATGTTTCTTTTTATTATACACAAACAGATAATCATAATGGCATATGAAAGAAATGCTGACCTAATGAAGGATTTTATTGAGACCTACAGGGCTCACCCATGTTTGTGGAAAGCCAAATCCAAAGAGTATTCTAACAGAATGATGCGAAACATGGGGATGCAAGAGCTTGTAAAAGCATGTCTGCCATATCACCCTGGAGTAACTGTTGAATGGGCAAAAAGCAAGATCCAGAACCTTAGGACTGTGTATAAAAAAGAATTAAATAAAGTTGAAGCATCCAAAAAATCAGGAGCTGCAGCTGAAGACATGTATGTGCCAAAGCTATGGTACTTTGATCTGTTACACTTTGTGAGGGACCAAGAAACACCACGTACGTCCACTAGCAGCATGTCCACAGACAGCAGTTCATCCCCAGAGGTAGAGCAAGCATATACCTGCAAGCGGCACAGTAAGTACAGTACATTATGATGTTGTAATGTAACAGATTTATTAATGTTCAAACAATCAACAACACAGTAAAAAATGCATAGCATGTATATAAATAGTCATATACAATCATTTTGCCATGGCACGGCACCATCATCGTTGAAATACGAAAGGTAGACCTCACGATTTAATTTTGCCTCTGAATTACTGTTTTTAGAGTGTCCACACTCTAATGGTGTTAAGCCCACTACCTCCATGTCCTCGCCATTACTTTCCACATTGACCTGAGTGGTACGTCCACTGTTGCTTTTACGCCGCAGAAAGTTATGCAGAACACAACAGGCCATCACTACTTTGTCGATTTTGTCCAAACGCAGGTTTATTGTCGAATGAAAAACTCGCAACCTGTTGCTTAGAATCCCAAAGGCCTTTTCAACGACACGCCGAGCACATGACAGTCTGTAATTAAATATACGCCTTTCATGGGTCATATTTCTTTGAGGGTACGGTTTTAATACATTCCTGTGCAATGCAGAGGCGTCATCTGCCACAAACACAAAGTTTAATCCATATTTTGTGCTGCTCCGCGATGGAAGGTTTAGGGCATTGTTTTTTAGTTTGTTATGGAAGGCAGTATGCTCCAATGCACCACCATCTGAGACTCTTCCATTTTTCCAATGTCCACAAATAGGAATTCATAGTTCGCATCCACGATGGCCATTAAAATAATGCTGAAAAACCCTTTGTAGTTGTAGTAGAAAGATCCACTGTTTGATGGTGGCATGATTCGGACATGTTTGTCATCAATAGCACCACCGCAATTTGGGAAATTCCATAGTCTTTCAAAGTCTTCCGCTATCACTTTCCAGTCTGCCTCGGTCGATGGAAACTGAAACATAAAGATGTGTACATAGTTTACATTTGAACATGCAGGCAATTGCATTCCCTCATTCGTTTGCTCTTTTTCAGCCTGCACTACTGTCTGATGGGCTCTTGCTGGAAGTTGAAGACCCGGATGCTACAACAATTAATCCCACTCCACGGGAAAGCCAGCTAACTGCAGACAGGCAAGATGTGACCCAAGGTGATACACCAGCAAAAATAAATCAGAAGGTAAAGAGACGCAGAATACATGAAATACAAGAAACTGACGCACTAGCAGAAAGGATGCTTGATTGCGCTAACAGTCTGCTAACACCAAGAAAGGAACAGGACACATTTGAGTTACTCGCAGCAACACTAGCTAGCAAAATGAGAAGTAGCAAGCGCATACAAACTGAAATGGAGCGGCTGCTGTGCGACGTCATGTGTAGGGCTACCGCTGAAGATTTGTGGCCGGACACATGTCTTTCCTCAACTAACCATAGACACAAACAAGCATACACATTTCAGACCATGGGTGGACAAAGCGGCATGTCTCAACCTTGTATGACATCAACGTCATTACCATGAGTTAAGGATGCCACATAACGTTGGGGACACACCTGGTATGGACACAAGCGAAATTTTGCACTACCAACATTTATAAACTATTGCTCTGGTCCTAACAATTTATGATTTGCACATTCCAAGTTAAATGTATTTTTACAATGTTATATATGTTAATATGTACAACGCTATTTTTACAATAAATACTATTTATTTTCACCAACCTTCATATACTGGTCACTGAGAACTTCAATGATAGCATCACAGGTGTCAGGTATTATCATGCCAAGAGCTTGAGGTGAAATAGCCGTGCTGTATTTAAGATCTGCCAGTGTTCTCCCTGTTGCAAAAAAATGTAGTGTTGCCACCAGTCTTTGCCCTGGTGGTATGGGTTTCCTTAAATGGGTGTTCTCCCTCTGGATGAGAGGGGTTACAAGTTGGAGCAGTTCCTGAAAAGTTGAATCATTCATACGAAGAAAATTCTTGAAATCATCGGGGTTGTTGTCCCGTATCTCCTGCAGCAGGGGCATATGACAGAATGTGTCTCTCCTCTTGAACCAATCTTTGCTCCAACAAGATCTATTCTTTCTCCTTCTTTCTCTTCGGTTCCGTACCAGCAGTCTTCTTTCCACAGCAAGCATGAGAAGTGCAGCTGCTTGTTCTTGTTTTGTAGCCATTGTACGTTTACAAATGGGAATGAATGAAGGGACAGTGTAGCCTTCTGTTTTTAAGCTGTTTTGGGAGTTAACTATAGTGCAGGGTCCGCCCCTTTATGCTAATGTCTTCGGTATCTCGTACATTTCCCCGCAAATGTCGCTGCAGTGTGTACGGAATTTAAATCATTGCTCACGACAACATGGCTGTAAAAAGTCGCTAACGGGACGTCCGCTCTTCCCTTTCTCGTCCTAAACAAGGCTAGTGTGTATGCAGTCCATGGACCGAGCGATCGGACCATCGGTCGCATGTAAAATCACTCGGCATAAAAAGTTGGTCGAAATTTCTGTAGTGTGTACCCAGCTTTACTATGGTCCTCCAACCAATTCGATGATTTGCAACACTCTTGCATTCGCTTTGTATGCCTTATCTATAATTAGCTCACGTATTCCTAAGTAATAACATCCTAACTTGGGATTGTGTAAGATACCATTAAGCATTATGTCTCCCTTCTAATGTGACAAATAGGAGAATTAGTTCCATGTAGCCCCGAATACCAGTGGAGCAACGTTCGGTAATGAGCAATTCACTCTAGATAACATACCTCTGTACGACAGCTGTCTATTATTTATGTATTAAGCCTGATTAAACATTGAAGGTAATGTCTGCAATTCTATGCATATCGATTACGATTTAAGGGTTGTTCCAACTAGTTTTAGATTGGTCTTACAATAAAAGTGTATCGATTTTAGATACAATATATATTATAACTAGAACAGGTAGAGTTACAGCCACAGTCTAACCAAGAACAATATGGTGAAACCAACTTGTAAATTAACTTACTAACAATAATACCAATAGGTAGAACATTATAATCTAATATTGGAGGCTGGAAAGGTAATTTGATCCAAACTCAAGTGTTGCTGTCACTGATTATAATTCACATAATGAGTCTCAAAATACTTATTTATTAATTTTTAAATAGTTTTTACTGCTATAACAGTGAGAACTAAAAATTAAATAGCAGTTATAAATAAATCTAGTGGGGACAACAGTAAGATTCATTTATAAAAAAAATATTAGGAACCACATATATAGAGGGAATATAAGACATATACAGGAGAGATTATTGCTACATATTCACTTTGTTATTTTGCTGTTTTAAATATTACAATACTAAAGATTATGAATAAAAGTTACAATCATTAGTTAGAATGATCATTTAAAGCCAATTATTTTTCCCTAAACTCATATTCAGTCTAACTTGGTGGGTAGCACCTCAACAATATAATAATTAATGTACATATACTGGTATCTGCGAGAGCAATAAGTTACTAATAAAATACAATTTAAATATTCAGTTACAGTCTCTTCATATGAAACTTGTGCGACAATATCGTTAGAATCTTTAGTTGTTCCATATGTGATATTGTAAAATGAGCGGTGTGGGAAAGGAGAAGTATTGTACCTTCAGTGCTGTGTAAGTCTTACCACAGACAAATATTCTGTCTTGCACTTTGTCTTGCACTTCTCTCTTTTTTTAATCACATATTTTATGGTAATATATTAAATAACTTATGGGGGATATGTATGAAGATATTCATTTCAACAATCTCTCATTGTCATCTCACAATCCAGACCCTTCACCCACCAGGGCTCTAAATATGTATACTCAAAATGTAATTTAGAAACATAATGTATTAGTAGTTCTGCTGTCACAGAAAACTGAACCAATAATATGTACATATTTTTTTACAATGTTGTGATTAACGAATCAAATAGAGTAAGCTCAGCTCCGGAGCTTCGGGGGAGTCACAACAGTGGCACAAGTAGCAGGGAGGGGGGGATCCTTTTTCCCTGCTCCCTCCTTGCCTGCTTCACATAGCAGCAGAGGAACCCGCAGGTCCTGCATAGGCAGCATCTCCTCCTCCACATCAGCTTCTACAGAAGGGGGGTTCAGAACTCCCACTCCCCTTCACAAATTTTTGAGCCACTCATAAGGGGACGCAGGCAACATATTCCAGTCACCCACCACTACATCAGAGGTCCAGTCTCATCAGTTTGGCAGGTGCCAGCCCCATTCTTCCCCAGCCCCTATTTATTATGGTCCAGATCATGAGACCCATTTTTACCATCCACCAGTCCCCCCCAACCCCCTCTCATCCTTAACTTTTAATCCCCCTCACCTGCCCTGGCTAACATGCACCCATGGTCGTGTCCCGCACTTCTTCCCCCACAATCCCGGTCCCCCCTCCTTTTTTTTCAGGAAACCCATACAGGGGGTACACCGCATCCCATTTCCAGAACTCCCCTCCCCCCTCTATGTTCGTTTTCCTGGTCAGCTTCCATAGCTCCACATACCCTCCTTTCCGCCCACACGGTCAGATTTTCCATCAACCCCCTTGCATCAGTCACAACAAACCCCCTGTACTCCTCTCACTCATTGCCCTTTCCACGACCTGCCCTGCAGAACCCGGTCATGCCCTTAGACCCATCTAGCTGGTCACTGCATTATCCTCTGCTTACTCGGCGATCCAGCACCCATGAGATTCCCGGTTGGTCTGCTCCTTATCCCCCCCCTTCCCACTCTGCCCTCAGTGCCACATCCACACCCGATAGCATGATCCAGCCCTACCGGAGCCCTACCACCCCCCTACCCCCTCATTCACTGAATTTAGACTTCCACCCAGCCCTGGACTTTATAGTACCACATTCACTCCCACCCCCATCACGCGACATTGCAAAGAGCTTGTCAGCATCTGGAGAAGTGTCTTCTAATGCTTCTTCTTGTCCAATTTTGCAGGATGCACATCTTTCTGAAGACAATCCTGGTTGTACCCGTGAGCAGTCGGATGAGAATCCACAGGTGTCGCAACCAACTGCATCAGAAACCACATGAGAGGAAAACGTTGGGGGTTAACCAGGTCAAATCTGGCGAGTATGACTCTCAAGTTATGTTGTTTGCAGGCCCACACAGTCCACCCAGGTCAACAACTACTTGTCAGAATCAGAGCAGGGCTCATGCAAGCTCTTGAAAAATTTTACATGCACACACTTCATGCGGTGTTTGGTCCCTGGACATTAGGTGAAGCAATGGTACGGTGAGAAGACATGGCACTCCTCTCTGGCGTACTATCACGTATCTCACCAGTTTCGCCCTGTATAGTTCACTGTGTGCTTTGGTTTCCCTTGGTTACCGCTATCTGCTGTTCAGCCTGGCATTCCTCAATCATCAGACGACATCTTGCCTAGTGGTCTGCGCATGCGTTTCCCTGGGAACCTTCAAAACCTTTGCTCCGCAGTGATTGGATCATCCGCAGCCAGTTCCCTTTATAAGGGCCCTTCTCCATTTAATGGGTGTCAGATCATCAGGTCTACCTGATAGGAAGCATTTCTTATGACTCCTGTTGTTCCTTACATCGTGGATGGTGCAGCTTGTTGCTACTGAGAATACCTATGCAGCTTACTGCTTCCCAGCAATTACCTGAGCAGCTCATCTCTACTCAGCAATACCTGTGCTGCTCACTGATTCTCAGCATTACCTGTGCAGCTCAGAATTCCTGTGCTGCTCAATGCTTCTCAGCAACTACCTGTGCAGCTCATCACTCCTCAGCATTACCTGTACAGCTCACCACTTCTCCGCAATACCTCTGCTGCTTACTGCTTCCCAGTAGTACCTGTGCAGCTCACTGCTTCCCAGCGTTATCCCTGCAGAGCATCGCTCATTATTGGTATTGTTCCAGTGTTATAACACCTGTGTGGATCACAGTGCTATTGCTCTCTGCAGCTCATCACTTCACCGCCATATTGGTTCAGCTTCCCTCACAATCAAGACCTGTAGATTCACTGCAGAGCATCGCTCATCATCGGTTCTGTTCCAGAGTTATAACACCTGTGTGGATCATAGTGCTATTGCTCTCTGCAGCTCATCACTTCACCACCATATTGGTTCAGCTTCCCTCACAATCAAGACCTGTAGGTTCACTGCAGAGCATCGCTCATCATCGGTTCTGTTCCAGAGTTATATACCTGTGTGGACCTCAGTGCTCAAGCTCTCTGCTGTGCATCTCTTCACCACTACTACTGTTCTGCCAAACAACAACTTGGTGGTTCTGCGCATTCTCTGCTCTGCGCCCCCTAGAGGAACGCTACCTGCGGTGGAGAGCAGCCAAGGCCATATTCCCTTGCAGAAATCCCTGGTGAACACCTCTCCACCGTTAGACTCCGCACCTCTCTGGGGGTAAGCTGTCACTCTAGCAGCAATCAAGACCATTCCCATTATCCGGCCTTTGTGACACGTACGACCTAGCATTAGGGATAATATATGCAAGGGTATTATGTGGATATGTTTTCCCTTACAGGAAGGTTCCACAAAGAATTTACTCAGCCTCCGCAAAAGGGGGGATTCGTGAAGAGGCGTTCTTCGTGGAGTGCTACGTTAAGAAAAGACCCTTGGCGAATATAGATGTTTGTCACTACCTGCACCTCATCAACAAGATGACAATATGTGATGGCCCCATTATTTGGCTCAGATATGATGAAAGTTTTAGGAAGAAGGTTGCCGGGCAGTGGTTAATTCCCTTTGTCTACAAGGATGTAGAGACCTTGAAGGCCCTGATGCGAGCTAGTGCAACTCTCACGCCACCAGCTATTGACACAAGGTTTCAGACATCAGGGAGGCAAGGCCTTTCCCTTACTTCTAGGAACCGCTGTTTCGCATCCTGTAACTCTACATGCAGATGGGGGCAAGTGTGCAACTATCAACATGCTTGCTCATCCTGCCACAGGGTCCACCCATCAAAGGATTGCCCCAAGGGTGCAGCGGGCTCTAACAGAGGTCGAGGCAACTTCGGGAGTAATGGCTAAGGCCCATTCACCCATAAATCTACAAGTACTAAACAAGTTGCTTAGCCTATCCCCCAATGCTTCCCAGGATAAGTTAAAGGAGCCCATCAGAGATTGAATGCGCAGCAGCGAGCTAGAAGGGGAGGGGAGAACTTCCACTATTTGGTCTGTCAGCTTCTTCATTTTGCCCCTGAGTAACCTGCAGCACCCCACAAAGGTGTCGATCTCAATGCCCAGGAAAGACAAGCAAGGCAGCGGCCCCTCTATCTAATCGTGGGCAATGGGTACACCCATTACTGTAAACAAAGCCTTGGCTGCGAATAGCGAGTCTGCGCAAACTGGGGATTGTGCAGGACCCATGAACAAAAAAACGTCCAGATAGTGTGATATCCCTGGGTTCCCTGGGATCCCTGTTCCAAGAAGTGAGCCTGATGGGTAGAATCTTTTGTAGGAAACTTCAGTTAGCCATAGCGTGTCTAAATAGGCCACATGCTTGAGTGTGTTAGAATGTTGCAATAAAACACGATGGGCCTGAGTCATTAAGAAGAGCAAGGCAAAAAAAAAGGAGTAAGTTTTCTCCTGGACAAACCATGTTACAAGGGGTGGAAATTAGTTTATTATTTTGCACTTAAGGAAAATATTAGCTTTTGTCTCATGTAGCACATAAATACTTGATAGCTTTGTTTTTACAAATAAATTTAAATTTGATCTAGGACATGCCCTACCGCAACTATAAATCTGTCACCACATTTTAAATTTACTTCCCCTCCAATGCAACATGGTTTTGTCAAGGTGCAAAGTTACTCCTTTTTTTGCTTTACTCTCCTTAATGACTCAGGCCCAATACGAGGTATGTCTATTAAATAATGAACGGTGATTCCACCTAGTAAACAAAGCCGTCAGAATCGGTTGTAACTGCATATGTAGTAACCTTGAATCTGTCTGAACCTGCAAAACAAACTGCAACACTCTATGGTGTTCAGTTGATTGTGAGTCGCCATTTAGTTTGGTTTTGTTTTCTGTAGAGTGCCGAAGAAATTCTAGGTTTCAAAGTTGAACAACGTGTCAATTTGAAATGTTTAGTAAAATTGCACAAAACACCAACAGAATGTTTTCAAATGCTTATTGCGACCTATGGGAATGACTGCCTGTCTCATGCGCGTGTGTTTGAGTGGCACAAAAGATTTAGCGAGGGACATGAGAATGTCGAAGATGATGAACGCCCTGGACGACCTTGTACTTCAAGAATCGAAGAAAATGTAGAAAAAAATGAGTTAGATTGTTTGAAAAGACTGCCAATGACAGCTGAATCCGTGAACATTGACAAAAGACACCGTATGGAAAATTTTGCGTGAGGATCTTAACATGACAAAAGTTTGTGCAAAGATGGCCCCAATGGTTCTCACACCAGAGCAAATAGAATGTTGCAAGGAATGTTGATCCAAACCTGTTTCATGAAATAATCACTTGTGATGAGACCTGGATCTTCCAATATGATCCTGAAACCAAAAGACAGTCAATGCACAGGAAAACACCATCACCAAGAATGAAAAAAGCTCATCAAAGCAAGTCAAAATTCAAAGCAATGCTCATTGTTTTTTTTCGATATCAAGGGTGTAATTTTGGAAGAATAGGTTCCAGAAAACACAACAATTAATCAGCATTATTATAGGGAAGTTTTAAAAAGCTGAGAGAAACAGTCAGAAAGAAATGTCCACAACTGTAGAAAAATGGTTTCTTTCTTCACCAGTACAATCGCCTGCTCACACAGCACTCTCTGTGAAGCAGTTTTTGACTGACAAATACATTACTACACTTGAACATCCTCCATATTCGCCCAATTTAGCACCTTGCGATTTTTATCTTTTCCCAAAAGTAAAATCAGTATGTGACGAAACGAGTGTGATACGCTAACTATTCTGTGTCTCGTTTCTCACATAATGTGTATTATAGTACTTTTTATAGCCCTTGCTTTTGTTCCACAGCTCACCAGACTATAACTGTATTGTCCAATTACATGTGGTTAAGGGGACATTGTAGCTCAGTGTAAATATGTATATTGTGTATTATATATTGATGACTTGTAGTAAGGTTATTCATTGTTTTTAAAGTGAAGCCAGGGGGATTATGGGTAGGGATCAGGTTGCCAGGTGCTTGAGTAGGAAAACTAAATAGGGTCCATTGTTCCCACCAGGCTAGTCCAGACAGGCCATCTAACAGGGGAGGTTCTCTGGAAGGACAGCTCATCTTCACTCCCATGTCCAACCCCCCCCCCCCTATTCCAGCACTGACCAATGGTTAAGAAGAATAGACCCAGGGGTTTGCCCAGGGAGGGGAAAGACTGTGGAAATTAGACCTGAGATATAAGGAACGACTCCAGGGGGGCAGGGTATTCATTCTGGGATTTCATTCATGAAGACTGCAAGATCTAGCTTTTGAGTTGTCGTTCTCTAACTAGAGTCTATATATGCAGCGAAGAGAGATCCATGGGTCGTGAAGTCTGGACAGCCAGGTGACTATTACTCCTTAAGCTATCGGGGTGAGGGACAGATGATGTGGTAATCCTGCCTGGCTTTTATTTACTATGTGTACATAATATTCTAGTGTTGTTTGTATGACAATAAATATATGGTTGTATTTTTATAACTGCATTTGCCTGAGTGACCATATGAATCCTAGAAGGTACTGGGTAGACTTCCCTGGCATAGGAAGGCACCCGTGGGTGGCCAGCCAGCGTGAAGTGGGTAGCATTGGGCCAGATAAACCCGGTATCTTCACACAGTGTTTAAAGGGACACATTTTGAGTCAGTTGATGCTGTAAGAAGAAAATGGCAGATATGTTGAAAGAAGTGACAGAAATTGATTTGCTCCATGCCTTCGACCAGTGGAAAACAAGACTACAGCGATGTATTAGTACAAATGGGGAGTATATTGAAGGGAACAAACATTACATTTGTAATACCAATAAATAAAGGTGAGTTATTTAATCAGGCTCGTTATGTAATAGGCATACCTCGTATGCGGATTTAGTTGGAACTTCTACAGGATTTCAATGGAGTCCTTATACCCACCAGAACAACAAAATGATATGCTTGATTTCATATCATAATAGGGCAACTAAAACAACTATGTCCATTGCCCCATTTTTCCCTTGTTACAGGCCTGATTAGTGGTGATTTCCTTGTTTCTGCCGTGGCACAACCTGTGATGGAGAGAGAGTGGGGAGTAGGGGGGAAAAAAAGGTGGGGGGGGGTCGGGGGGAGACAGTATACACAAAAACAGCCGATCTTAGGGTGCTTGAAGAGGCTTGTTGTTTAAGGATAGCAGTCTTTACTACGAGCTACAGACATTGAGCTATAAACAGGGCAGTCTAACCCTCCTGCCCGCCCTACCCCTAAGAGCCATATGCTCAAAACCACAACCACCACCACCACAGTATACACGGCACTAGGGCTATAAACAAAGCAAAACAGCTATAGACCAAAACTGCAAAAGAAGCTCTAAACGTTTCCCATACCAGCAGCACCCTAAGATCGGCTGGTTTTGTGTATACTGTCTCCCCCCGACCCCCCCCCCCCCCTTTTTTTCCCCCCTACTCTCTCTCCATCACAGGTTGCGCCACGGCAGAAACAAGGAAACAACCAACAAGCACGGGAACTGGAACACCCAGAACATCCGTAACGGCAGCAACTACCCTCAAAATACACAAACCAAGCGTAGACGTCCCAGGTAAGCCCTCCCAAAAGGGTCTCTTCCACCCACATCAAAACCTCTGATTAGTGGTGAGCCTCCTGGGGTTTTATGGATTTTCACCTTCATATGGGTTATCGTTGCTCTCCCTCTCTCTCCCTCTCTGCCCACCTTTTCAGCCCATGTTTCCCCATCTCTTTGGCATGGGAAGCTCATGGTATGCAGCCCACTGGGGGGTTGGTTGGGTTGGGAAGAGGGGATTAACATGAGAGTCACTTAGGCCCCTTTTTAACGGAGTAGATGGTCAACGGTTCCCCCAACATCTTAGTCATACACCTTGGGGGCAATGACCTTTGTAAAGGAAAGTCCTTAGACCTGCTCCATTAGGGAAGACCTAAGGACCATTTGGGTCCATTTGCCAACAATTACATTGGGTTGGTCCTTCCCTACCTCTCGTGGAGATCATAAATCCCATGTAAGATTATGGGTATCATTCTCAGGAAGCTGAACAGATCCACGGGGCAGGTTATATGGGCGTTCGTGGCATAGTTATTGACCACCCTTTAATAAGAGTGGATCAAGGGCACCTGTTTTAGCATGATGGTGTGCACTTGACTTATGAAGGGCTTAAGTTTTTCATAGAGCAAATTTTGGGGAAATTAGGTCTGGCAGTGAGGTCACTGAGTGGCTGTGGTTTCCTTTAAAGGATCATAGCTTTGGTAGGAGAGCATCGCAGTCAACGAATAGTAAGCATATGGTGTTACTGGTAATTGCTGGGGTCACTGCCCCTTCCAAAGTATCACAAATCTTGGTCCTTTAGTGTGGAGGATTCCTTGGCATGCTTTGAGTGGGCACGCCAATGTCAAGTCCAGGAGGGGTATAGTCACCCCATTAGAAGAATTTAACACCAATCAGTTGTAAAAGATTTATTCCTGGGCTGGGACCAGTGGTAAAGTATCAAATAGGGTTTGAGTTTACCATAAGTTAATAATAATAAAAAAAATGGCAGACTAGATGGGTCAATCGGTTCTTATCTGCCTTAAAATGCTGTGTTTCTATGTTTCACTCCTTAGCATTCATGTAGTACAAGCCATCTGTTGCAATATTTAAGTTGAGGGAACTTCCCTATTTAGAGCTCCACCATGGGCAGACAGTGTTTTCTATGTTGAGAAGTCCCCTCACATATCTACATTGCCAGACAATAATTAAAGGCACTTTCTGACTGTTTAGAGCATTGCAATTGGAACACAATAAAGCTAAGTAACATTTTTCTTTTACGTTGTGTTTTTCATTGTAGTTTTATTTACATCCTGGAATCACCTTCAGTATGTTCATTTTAAAAAGAACAAATATCGGTTGACTTTGGCACTGATACGGATGGGGGTGTGCAATTTTGCAGTTTGCAAATGATCATTAATGTGGCTATTCCTTCCCATATACAGATAATAAAGTGTGTACATCCATCCCATCATGACAGTGAACATGATCAGTCTTGCAAAGTGATAGGCAACTTGATATACTTCAAGGGACAACCCATACTACCCGTAATTTTAAGAATTAAATAAAAGGCCAGAAATTACCTAGGCACGCCTCCATCATTTGCCGCAAACTGCATCCAAATGCACTCCGATCCCCACACCCCTCAGATCACACACACACACTCCAAAACTCCCCCACATGTTACTCAGACCTCCCCACATGTACCTCAATATGGTATTCAGACCTCCTCACATGCCCCCCTAATACTCCATTCAGAACACCTGACATGCCCTCAGAAGTCCACACATGCTGTTTAAACTTCCCAACATGAAGGTTCACTGCGCCCGCGGACCGCCTGTTGCACACCACCATGCCAATAAGGTGTCTATAGCCAGGTCTGAGAGGTGAAATTCTGATCACCATCCCCAGTGCTACAAAGTATAGACACTTATAGTAATTTAAAGTAGTCCAGTAGATGGTATAGAACAAAAATCTACACATAACATTAAAAAGGGTAAGCTCTAGTTTAAAACTCAGGTTAAAAGACAGTCTTGTAATCACAAAAAGTTTTAATTTAAAACTCTGAATTAAATTGTAAATAAGTTATAGAAAATGTTTTAAGTACAGTAGCTTTATGTTATACAATGTAAAATTATATTAAACTTGTTATGTTAATCACTGACCAAGCCTAACCCATATCTAAAAATTACTACAAAATATTGTAGGATATGTAGCAGTATTTTGTAAATGTCATAGTTCTTCCTATATCATATATCGGAGGATATGTAGCAGTGTTTTGTAAATGTCATAGTTCTTCCAATATCATATGGTATAGACACCAATATATACAGTAATATTATAATGCCCCTCTAGCTCTCTGCCTTCCTCTACTATTTTACCCCACAGCCTGGGTAACTTAGACAAACAGGTTTCATCAAAAGAATCTTATGTAGTATGTCATTAAATGTACTTGATTTCATTTCATTTCAAAGCAAAGATACAGAGTACCTACCCTGACATACAGTAGTTTCAATTCCCTGGGCATACAGCAGAAAGACGTATGTGGCTTATGTTATCGCAAAATGAAAGAGAGCAGAGTTCTTGGCAAGTGTTCTCATTAAATACTTCCTCTTTTTGACAGATGGGATAACATTGGTATAGTACAGTACCTAGATTTAATGCAAATTTAAGAATAGGTTGCATGAAAAAAAACAAGCCCCTCAATGTGCAGAAAAGAATAATAATCACGGTGCCTGGATTTGTGCATTGCAATTTTATATTACCTAATCACTAGAGATGCAGTGTGAACTTTAGAAAGTTGACTTTCCCTTTTAATTACTATTGTCATTATATTTGCAAAATGAATCCACTCTCCAATCTATTTCGCAGCTAACATGTTGCCACTTTCTATTTAAGATGAATGATATATATGAAATAACTGAATTGTTTATACTCTATTAAATCCCGGTATGGGATCTAATATCAGGAATGCTTGGGACCTAAACATTTTCCAGATAAGAAGTTTTTCAGTAATTTTGAGCATGCATAGTCTACTAACACACATATACTAATGACCCCTTGTCCTTCCTTGTTTAGCAGTGCTCCGCATAGAGCCTATAGGAAGAAACACAATACTGTGTACAGGACAAAATCAACAATTTACTTAGAAGTAAAATTACATACAAAGTTGGATGATTTTCAATGACACCTGTTAGGAGCTGCAGCGGCCGTGGGCACCGCCGCGACTCTCTGCCCCACTCCCCGGCCTCGCCATCTCCATGACGACCGGGACATCACTTACGGGTATTCAGCCCAACCGTTGCTGGGGCAACGGCCGGACGCCGAAATGATCACTATTGCGCCCCGGCAATCAGTGCTGCTGGGTGCGCGTGCTACAGCCTGCATGCTGATTAAACAGCCAATGATTAATTACCTTGTGTTTGAGGGTGATTCAGGGCAAAGCCCTGATTGGCTGCCATTAGTATTTAAGGCAGGGAGGGATTAGCCTCCCTGCCCGTGATAGCGTAGACTTTCTCTGTTGCTGACCTGCTCCTGTCCTGCTCCTGCTTGTCCAAGTTCCTGTGGATACTCTTCCCGTTTTACTATTGGACCTACTGTTGTGACCCTCTGCCCGTACCTTGGACCTTGCCTGTGACCCTGACACTTTGGCCTGTGTATTGGACTCCGCTGTTTTGCCTGTGACCCTGACTCTTGGCGTGTACCTGACCATTCTACCTTGCTTATGACCCCTGACCTTGGCTTACGTCTGACCACCTGTTACCATCTACTCAGCCTCCTCTGGCCTGCCGCTGCTATATTGTATAATGAACTTGCACTACGCTAGGGGTTAAGTCCTGGGTGCATCCCAGTACCTGTGAGCACATAAAGCTCTACGGGAAAGGCAGCTGCTATAGGTGAAGACCCCTGTCATCTGTTCTGCAAGTTAGTTATCAAACCGGCAGCCTAACAATACCTCAACCAGCAAGAAATTCAGCTGTTAATACCAATATTCTATCTTTATTGTAGTAACCATAAACAGTATGTTTTCCAAAGATACATCATGTCTGCTTTGCTAATACTACTTCACAAGCTCTATACCATATTTTACTACTTTCGCTATGGGATTCTTGACAATGCTGAAGATGTTTTGTTATAGTAATCCTGGTGAATATCTGAGATTAAAGAGACATATTATTTGTTAGTATTGTGTGCAGATAAGTAAATGTGAAAATATTGTCTAGTTATGTGCTTTTTTTTGGGTAAAGACATAAGTCGCCTAGCGGTTGATACTCTTTAGCTTTTACATTAATTCTCTTACCAAGAGATATCTTACTACCATAGAAGACACTTGTTTGGGAATGGTAGATCATAAATTGCAGTGGTGGCAAAAAAGCAAAGCCAATCAGCCTTCAGCCATATACAGAAACCGTAAATTATTCGGATAATTCTGGGCGGTGGAGCCCAACTGTACCCCATTTTGGCTCACTAGCTGATGCCTGCCTGACCAAGCGGTGCCCCATAACTCCCCGAGCGGTAGTATAGCTTATTGAATCTTCCTGTTAAGGGAGAGTGGCCAACCCGAATGTGTCATTATGGCTGCTTATTGGACTGCTTTCCACCATCTAGACTTTTCTGGAAGAAAAAGCAGAGCAAACAAAGAAAGTAAGCAGTCTAAAGACAAACAAAGGGTCTGGGAGAGCAGGGAACTTTCCAGAAGACAAGCGAAAGTCAACTGGCATAGACCTAATAAGCCTTCCCTAGCGTAACCCCTCCCTTACCCCCTGTACCGTTTGGCTAATAATTCATAACCAATAATGCTAAGTTAACTCTTGCTAAGCTCAATTCTTTTTCTGCAATATTTAACAACTTTGGTGTTTATGTTACTTCAGGCCTAATCCCGCCTAAGTTATCCTAAGCCACCTAGCCATTGATGCACTTTAGTTTTTACATTATTTCACTTACCAAGAGTTATCTTACCTCCATAAAATAAAGGCACAGGACACATGTTTGCTGGATGAAAGATCACAAGTTTTATTGAAAATTAAATTGAATTGAAGTAATGGCAAATAAAAGAAAGACCAATCAGCCTTCAGCCATAGCCATAAACCATAAATTATTGAACTAAAATATTCAGACACTTCCAGGTTGTGGAGCCCAATTCTACTCCACTTTGACTCACTAGCCTGACCAGGAGGTGCCCCATATCTCCCTGAGGTATAGTATAACTAATTTAAGTGCCTGAGTGCCCAACAGCCATTGGAATATGTCATTATGGCTGCTGATTGGATTGCCTCTTCCTCCCACCTTATCCTCCGTTCCTCCATCTCTCCCCTGTGTCTCTCTGTCTGTCTACCCCACCCCTTAGATTGTACGCTCCTTTGAGCAGGGTATTCTCTCCTCCTGTCTTCACCACTGTTAACTCTGCTCTCCAGCTACTTAGCCCTCCTCCTTGAGGACGCTCTTCCCCCCGTCCCCTCTCTCTCCCTCCTCTCCCCTTGGGGGTCTCCCTGTCATCCGTGCCTTCCCTCTTGGACTCCGTCATTGGCGGACCTTCCCCTCTCCCCTCCCCCGCCCTCTCTAGCTGTGCTTTGAGCTCACTGAGTTACTGTGCTTATTGTTTACTGTACTGTGCTGTCTCACCTCGTATTGTAATTTTCGTTTGTCCCTGTACGGCGCTACGGACACCTAGTGGCGCCCTTTAAATAAAAATTAATAATAATAAAAAATAATAATAATAATAATAATAATAATAATAATATACCGGCCTAATAATCTGCCATAAAGAATCAGGGTATGTGACCCCTAAACATTAGCTACTTGCACTAAACAACAAAATTTTGCTCAATCAAAATGCAACAAAGCATTAGTTTTGACATTAACTTACCCTGGAACATACCTTGCTTTAAAAACAAGATTAAGACACAAACATTTATATACCATATGCCTTAGCAGCCTATGAGCTCGAGTACAAGTGGCCTTATAATTATTAATAGCTTGGACTACCCCTAAATTATCACACCATAAATTAATGCTATTTTCTTGCAAACAGTCACTCCATAATTTGACCGCTACAATAATCAGAAACAATTCCAACAGAAGAAGATTCTTTGTGAGCTCCTCCTGATGTCACTCAATGGGCCGATGAGCGGGGCATAAGCCCAAAAGCCAGTAGACCCAGCTGCATCAGTAAACAACTGAATATCCCCATTAGTGGCAGGAGGAGGAGTCACACAAGCAAACTCTGTTGAAATGCAATGCTGCAAGAAAAGATGCCACTTAGCCAAATCCTCCCTAATCTCTCTGGAAAGCCTAGCAAAATGGTGATTTCTAACTACGTCAGCAGTAGCTCACTTGTGTTTACGGCAAAATACCCCGCCCATTGGAATAATCCAACATGCAAAATTTAAAAGGCCAAAAAGGGACTGAACCTGCTTCAACTTGACCCTTCCAACCCCAGTAAAAAAATATAGCATGCCCCTCAATTTAGCCACTTTGGCCTCCATCAACCTGCAAGATCCAGCCACAGTATCAATTTCAGTACCAAAGGATGACACTTTAACAGACGAGCCCTCCGTCTTACCTGGCATGACCGACACTCCCAAAACAGAGAATAAAGACTGAACGGAAAACGATACTTCCTGACCCGCATTAGACCCCATCGGACCAATGAACAAATAAAAGGCCACACCCCGATGCCCTGTACCAGCAACTATACACCAATGGAAAAAAGAGCTAAAGCACGCAAAAAAGAAACATGACACTGCACATTCCATAGGCAAGCATTTGTCCACATAGTATCCATCAGGCAACCGAAAATCCATATATTTGAATGAAGAAGGGCACAATGGATGAAGTATAAATGCAGATTCTACATCAAGCTTCGCCAGCAATGGGCCAGACCAACACTGCTGTACAAGCGTCAAGGCTTCCTCAAAGGATTGATGCACCACTCTGCACTCTTCATCCGCAATCGCGTCATTCACAGACATACCAGTAGGATGGGACAAATGTTGTATCAGCCTGAACTTACCTGGCTCTTTTTGGGCACTACCCCCACTAGTGATATAACCAAACCAGGCACAGGAGGTGATGAAAAGGGGCCACACATCCTACGCAAAATCACTTCTTTGTTAACTTTCTCCTGAACTACAAGTGGCATCTCCCGGACAGACTTTAAATTCCTAGGAGAACCAAACTGAACATGTCCACTAACAAGCAGATTAAAACATTTTTGTAAAAAAACATCCCATAAGAACTTGACTATTAACTATTATCTTAACAGTTTGACCATTGGGATGCCAGCCCAATCACTTGTGCAGTTCTGACAAAACCACACGGGAAAAGTCTTTAGCGAGCAGGAGCCCCTGTACTGGGACGCACGTTGGGCCCGATTTATCAAGGCACGTATCTGCTGGTTTTGAGCATCTCAAATGCAAAATCACTCTGCACATGCCCAGAACTGGCAGATACTGCCTTGACTGCAGCCGTGTTCCGTGCGCTAGCGAGCGCAAGGGACAGCTACTACAGCCCACTACATTGGGGAGTGTCCTGAATGGGGAAGAGGTGTGTTGCCATAGTCAATGTACAGTTGGGGCATACCAAACTCGAACGCATGCAGACACGTCTAAATCAAGATCTACAGCCATCAGAGTAATTTGATTTTCTGCCGTATCTCTTGCACCAGCTATGGGGCTAATCAAAGTTGAGCCTGGGTCTGGTGGCATTATATCCATCGTAACAGCAGGCTCTTTATAGTGTAAAAGTGTGTGGGGTCCCCCCTCCTAATGATATTAACCCTAGTTCTGCCAGTCTAGTGTTGGTAATCCCAAAATGTGTGGGGGGGCATGGTGTCACCCCAATTTCACAAAAACAGCACTAGGCAAGCCAGCCGGGACTGGCAGCACTATAGCAATGAAATACAGCAGGGCGGCCCCTGCCATAATTACACCCAGCCCAAGGCTGTTCAGCACGGAATTCCATAAGGAGTGGGGTTTGCAAAAAAATAATGTGCAGTTTGCCCCTTTACGGACACCCAGCCCTTTGCTGAAAGCACTAGGGCTCTTCCCACTCTCTTCCTGGGGAATGGTTGATCGTTTGAACATTGGTAGGATAAAATACTATTTTGACTAATAAGTGATTAGTTATTTTATTGCATTTTTACATGTGAATTCTGTATTTTATCCAAGTATAAAGTGTACAAGATAATTTCATCTGCTCTGTGGCCCTTACATTTTATACATACACTTTATTGAGTAGATATTAAACTTCATATTTAATTTTCTATGCAAGCATTTACATAGCATTTCAATGTGGGCCTTGGGAATTATCCATACATTTTTAACATATGAATATATTCAAGAGAAAATAGTGGCTGTGGTAAGTAGTGTCTTACGCCCCAATAAAATGCGAGTAGTACGGGAGGGGGCGGGGCAAAAAATTTGACACATGCTAAATTAACAAAAGAGGTGGGCAGAAACTAGGGGACACAATTTAAGGCTAAGAAAAACAATACAATGTGGAGATACAAAAATGTAGGAAATGAAAGTAGAATAAAATAAATAAAAGGAACACTGTCGTGAACATAGAGAGCTTGCAGTTATTTATAAGGGATAATTCATAACTGCAGTGTAACTAGGTTGTATCAAAGGAATCCATTGATAAGTTAGTGTGACATGGTTCTCTTAGAAGCTGTTAGATCAAGGGATTTTGTGTATGTTAAACCACCCAGGGGGGCTGGTAGATAAGGGTAGCACCTTATGTCATTTATGGCAGGACGCAAATGGGAAAGCCTTTGAAGAAATCTCTTGCAAGACAATGAAATCTCACACATGTTTGGGAGGCCTCAGACATGCCGACTGCAGAGACTGGGTTGTATGTAAATGACAGATTCAAGCTGAATAAGGTCACAGGAAGGGAAGGGGGCTGTGGGCCCTGTAGCTGGGTTTTAAAACTGTACTGAAAATGTAACTCCTGGTTCTTCTTCTGAGGGAGTTTAATTGAAGAGGTTCCATTTTTTCCTGCTCCTCCCGGCACCACAAACTTGATTCTAAGTGAGGTATCAATTCTGTGTTTTATCCTTTTTATTTTATAAGAAACAATTGCACTATATTTGTATGTCATTTTATTATCTTTTTATCTTAAGCATTGTGGATGTGTCTTCCATATTAAATTACACTTAATAAGTTCTAGTCTCTGTGTTCTTATGAATTCACGCGACAGTTTGGTCCAGACGCTACCTAATTGAAACTGCGCAGACCTTGTGGTTTAAGTGAACTCTGATTAAAGTAAATTGTGTTGGATTAATGCTAGGGAGAACTGAAGGCTTCCTAAATAAGAGTGTCAGCTCTTATCCGAAAAAACCTTGGTGGTGGTAATAAGTATCGCAAAGCTAGTGGGTGGCATAGATAGGGAAGGATTTAATAATTTTAGACAGACCAGGTGGTTGTCTTTGTGGTTGACACTGTGTCACATAAGCGTCACGCAGACTCAGGTGAGTGCTGTTCGTGACAAATTGGTGGCAAGCTTGTGGGATATATTTTTAATTTTTTTTTAAGAACTTAAGTGAATTAGGGTTGTGTGATCCCTGAGAGAGGAAATACAGACTAATTCACCAGAGACTGAACTCAATGCTTAAAACATTATAAGACATACAGCAATTGTTTCTTTCCCTCCCCTTCTCTTTTTTTTCTTATCTTTTTTTATTTGGCATTAAACTGAGGAAATGGCTGCTGCATATAAACTTTTGACAAAGGAGGCGCTGATTTCAGATTGTGAGGATGCAGGAATTCCCACCAGTGGCAAAAGTAAGGAGCAATTGATTGAAGCTCTTGTACAGAGGGATGAACATCAACTCACAGTTGTGTCTGAGGAAGAGCATAGCCAGGACTCAGGAGCGGACCTGACTGTGGATATTCCTCAAAACCAGGGACGGTTAATTTCGGATGATTCTAATGGTTCATGTGTGGACACTGCTATGGACGTTTATATGCAAACCGCCCTGAAATATTTGGGCCCAGCGGACATTACAACTAAAATGCAACTTATACAGCAGTTCCAGGAGAAGGAAGCGGCTGACCGTCAGGAGAGAGAGATACACGCTGCTATGGAGGCAGCAGAGAGGCACGCTGCTATGGAGGCAGCAGAGAGGCACGCTGCTATGGAGGCAGCAGAGAGGCGCGCTGCTATGGAGGCAGCGGAGCGCAAAGCAGAGCGACAGGCAGAAAGAGAATCTGCCGAGCGAGAGGCAGATAGGAGATATGAGCTGGAGCTTGCCAAGCTCAAACGCCAGCCAGAAGCCAAAGACACTGGTATTAGCAGACCCCATCCTGAGAATTTCCCTGTATTGGAAAAAGACGGGGATGTA
The DNA here is from genome assembly GCF_038048845.1 of Mixophyes fleayi. Lineage (NCBI taxonomy): Eukaryota > Metazoa > Chordata > Amphibia > Anura > Limnodynastidae > Mixophyes > Mixophyes fleayi. The sequence continues at coordinate 283,065,987 of NC_134403.1, forward strand.
GATGCTTTTTTGCGAGGATTTGAAAAGACTTGCCGACAGTATGGTCTGCCCAAAGATCAGTGGGCACAATATTTAACCCCTGGTTTGCGAGGTAAAGCATTAGAAGCCTTTGCAGATCTTCCACCTGAGATGGACGGAAATTATGAGGCAATCAAAAGTGCCCTGTTGCAACGTTTTAACATCACCCCAGAGGCGCATAGGCAGAAATTCAGAGATTTAAAACGCAGTGTCTCTGACAAATATTCAGGACTTGTGGCCCAGCTGTGTGCTTCCTTCAAACAGTGGGTTGGAGGGCTACAGATCACCACCTTTGATGCTCTGCAAGATTTGATGATCCAGGAGCAGTTTCTGACTTTGTGTCCGGCTGATGTGAAGGAATGGGTAGTGGATCGTGACACTACATCATCTGCGGAAGCAGCTAGACTGGCTGACAAGTACACTGTCACCCGGGCACCTGCAGCTAAAAGAGGAACTTTTGTGCCAGGGCAGTCGGCCTGGAAAGGGGGCCGGCCAGGAGGATCAACGCCACCCCCCTCAACACCATCACCCACTGTTTCTTCATCTTTAGGGAGGGTTGGGGCAAAGCCTGCTGTGGGAGACACCCGCAGGTGTTTTGTGTGCAACCAGGTGGGGCACATTAGTACCGCTTGTCCAGAGAAGAAGACCAGTTCACCCTCCGCTGGGGGGGTACCTTCCCTGCAATCTTCACCAGCTGTCCTCTGTGTTGTGGGACCAGAAGGGGGCCGGAAGGACAACCTACAAACAGTCACTGTGGGTGACAAGGTAACTGTGGGGTTAAGAGACACTGGTGCGGATGTTACGTTAGTTCATTCAGAACTGTTAGGGTTAGAGGACTTCATTCCAGGAAAATGTATTTCTGTGAAAGGGGTGGGTGGAATTCACCTAACTGTACCTGTAGCCAAAGTTTACCTTGATTGGGGTGCTGGAAGAGGTATAAGGGATGTCGGGGTCTCAGATAATATGCCTATAGATGTGTTACTGGGGACAGATTTAGGAAGAATGTTGTCTCAGTATGTCTGTAATGACGATGTCAATGCCACCCCTGTTACTGTGTCAGAATCAACTGAAAGTACCAAAGTTTGTTCCCAGGTAGCAGGAGGTGACAAGGAAAAGGTCTGTTCAATTGCACCTGAAATGTGTAAACCAGGATGTGACAGGGACAGGGAGTGTCTTATTATATCTGATGTAGGTAATGATGCTAATGTCACTGTGTTAGAATCAGCTGAGAATACCAACGTTTGATCCCAGGCACCAGGAGGTGACAAGGAAAGAGAATGTATTATTGTACCTAATGCGAATAATGAGGATAATGCCAATAACAGTATTGTGTTAGAATCTAAACCTGTTTTTACACTGACATCTTGTCATGGGATGGGGAAAGCGGATACTGTGATAGCAGATATGGGCATTAATACTGGTATAGATAATGTGCTTTCTAGAAAAGGGACAGATGACCATGTGATTAATTCTGTTGTGCTAGAGAAAGACAATGTTTCTACCCAGGTAATATGCTCAGAAGATGTTGTACCAGGTAACTGGCAGGGAGGGCAGAGGGAAGATGTATATTCTGTGCCTGAACCAGCTGCACACAGAGCGGGTGAGCATGTGGGGGAGACACATAGTCCTGACCAACGGGAAGTAGCGAGGGACAGCAATCCTTACATTGCTGCTGGGACCTGTAGTTCGAATGTTCACCACTTAGATCTACATCTGAGTTCTGACCATTCCTCTGAGTTGCCTATAGAGACAGGGGAGTCAGTTGCTAGCCCACACTTACTTAGCCAGCCGTCTAACGGCTTAGAGGAGATAGATGAGGGGCCCAAACTCCCTGTTACACTACACCCCCAGATAGATGAGTCTAAGGGGGAGCGGAGTGTCCTGTTCCTTAGACCCTCAGATCAGAATCACATAGTGTATCCCACAGACGGGGAATTGTGTAACTGGGAAGCAGGGCAGAGTGGACGTAGGTATTCCGCTGTGCCAGGATTGAGGGGTTGCCATTTACAGGAGTTCTTGTGGGAGGGAGACGTTCTCTCAAGCAGCACCCACAAAGACACACAGTCAGTGAAAGGTGCAGAGAGCGTAGGTAAGAATACAGAGGTTAGCCCACAGCTATTGCAGGACCAGAAGTTCCAGCTGTCTGAGATAGTTAAGCCCTTCTTAACCCCTCCCCCCAGAGAACCTATTTAGGCCCAGCTATCAGCTATTCCATTTGAACCTGGTGGGATCTGTGGGAGATGGCTTGGGCAATGACCTGTCAGTCAATTCCCATGCCATCTCTTAAAAAGGAAAGGTAACGTGAACATAGAGAACTTGCAGTTATTTATAAGGGATAATTCATAACTGCAGTGTAACTAGGTTGTATCAAATGAATCCATTGATAAGTTAGTGTGACATGGTTCTCTTAGAAGCTGTTAGATCAAGGGGTTTTGTGTATGTTAAACCACCCAGGGGGGCTGGTAGATAAGGGTAGCACCTTATGTCATTTATGGCAGGACGCAAATGGGAAAGCCTTTGAAGAAATCTCTTGCAAGACAATGAAATCTCACACATGTTTGGGAGGCCCCAGACATGCCGACTGCAGAGACTGGGTTGTATGTAAATGACAGATTCAAGCTAAATAAGGTCACAGGAAGGGAAGGGGGCTGTGGGCCCTGTAGCTGGGTTTTAAAACTGTACTGAAAATGTAACTCCTGGTTCTTCTTCTGAGGGATATTAATTGAAGAGGTTCCATTTTTTCCTGCTCCTCCCGGCACCACAAACTTGATTCTAAGTGAGGTATCAATTCTGTGTTTTATCCTTTTTATTTTATAAGAAACAATTGCACTATATTTGTATGTCATTTTATTATCTTTTTATCTTAAGCATTGTGGATGTGTCTTCCATATTAAATTACACTTAATAAGTTCTAGTCTCTGTGTTCTTATGAATTCACGTGACAGTTTGGTCCAGACACTACCTAATTGAAACTGTGCAGACCTTGTGGTTTAAGTGAACTCTGATTAAAGTAAATTGTGTTGGATTAATGCTAGGAAGAACCGAAGGCTTCCTAAATAAGAGTGTCAGCTCTTATCCGAAAAAACCTTGGTGGTGGTAATAAGTATCGCAAAGCTAGTGGGTGGCATAGATAGGGAAGGATTTAATCATTTTAGACAGACCAGGTGGTTGTCTTTGTGGTTGACCCTGTGTCACATAAGCGTCACGCAGACTCAGGTGAGTGCTGTTCATGACAAACACAGAGGAAAAAAAACAAAGAAAAAGAAAGAGAAAATTAAAGAAATATATAGAAGAAAGTCAGAGGGACAAAAATAATTGCAAAAAAATAGAAATAGGGCACAGCAAAACACTATCCAGTATACTTACCAACAGGCCCAGTCAGGCTATACTCACAAGAACTTTATAGAAGTCAAGAGAAAGTCAACAGACAGTTACAGCCCTTATAAGCCTTCCAAAGCATAGTCCCTCCCTTACCCCCTATACACATCGGATAATAACTCATAACCCATAATGCTAAGTTAACTCTTGCTACGCTTAATTCCTTTTCTTCAATATTTAGTAACCTTGAAGTTCATGTTACTTTGGGGCAATTCCTGCACTATGTTATCTTATCTGTGGAAGACTTTAAGGCTTCCTGTCTACATTGCGCATTTCAAGGTGCAAGTCCACTTCACAGTAGCTGATAAAACAACTTGCACCTAGTTTTGCAGATCTAAATTTAAGGCCACTCTTTATTAACGTTTTCTGTTTTTCTTCTAAAATAATGCTCAGTTTATACTCAAACAGTTATATGCAAAAGTTTGGGCTTTCCTGGTCAAATTGCATGACTCACTAAATCTCTAAGTGAAAATAAGTTGGTATTCAGCAGTTCAATTACCGATCAGGGCCATTTCGGTATGGAGTTTGCATATTCTCCCTGTGCTTGTGTGGGTTTCCTCTGGTTGGTCCGGTTTCCTCCCACTCTCCAAAAATATACAGTCATGGCCAAAGGTTTTGAGAATTACACAAATATTGTTTTTCACAAAGTTTGCTGCCTCCGTTTTTATGATGGCAATTTGCATATACTCCAGAATGTCATGAAGAGTGATCAGATGAATTGCAATTAAATTCAAAGCCCCTCTTTGCCATGACAATGAACCTTATCCCAAAAACAACATTGCCACAGGATTTCAGCCCTGCCACAAAAGGACCAGCTGACCAGGGCTGTGCGTTAGGGGCGACCGCCCAAGGCACAAAGCTGCAGGGGGGCGCAGTTTAGGAATATTTTAGGTTCATTTGGTTAAAATTTAGGGCTAGGGGGGCAGCATTTGTCTTTCTCGCACTGGGCACTAGAATTCTAAGTTACAGCTTTGCAGCTGACATCAGGTCAGTGATTCTCTCGTTAACATGAGTGTTGATGAGGACAGGGCTGGAGATCACTCTGTTATGCTGATTGAGTTAGAATAACAGACTGGAAGCTTTAAAAGGAGGGTGGTGCTTGAAATCATTGTTCTTCCTCTGTTATCTGCAAGGAAACACATGCAGTCATCATTGCTTTGCACAAAAAGGGCTTCACAGGCAAGTATATTGCCTTTAGTAAGATTGCACCTAAATCAACCATTTATCAGATCATCAGGAACTTCGAGCCAGCAAACAAGCCACTTTTCTCCAGGAAAAACATCAGGGACAGACTGATATTCTGCAAAAGTACATAGATTGGACTGCTAAGGACTGGGGTGAAGTCATTTTCTCTGATGAATCCCCTTTCAGATTGTTTGGGGCATCTGGAAAAAATGCTTGTCCGGAGAAGGAAAAGTGAACGCTACCATCAGTCCTGTGTTATGCCAACAGTAAAGCATCCTGAGATCATTCATGTGTGGGGTTGCTTCTCAGCCAAGGAAGTGGGCTCACTCACAATTTTGTCTAAGAACACAGCCTTGAATAAAGAATGGTACCAAAACATCCTCCAAGAGAAACTTCTCCCGACTATCCAACCAGTTTGGTGACGAACAATGTCTTTACCAGCATGATGGAGCACGTTGCCATAAGGAAAAAAAGTGATAACTAAGTGGCTTGGGGATCAAAACATCGACATTTTGGGTCCATGGTCAGGAAACGCCCTAGACCTTAATCCCATTGAGAACTTGTGGTCAATCCTCAAGAGGCGGGTGGTCAAACAAAAACCCACAAATTCTGACAAACTCCAAGCATTGATTAGGCAAGAATGGGCGGCCAGCAGTCAGTATGTAGTCCACAAGTTCATTGACAGCATGCCAGGGCGATTGCAGAGGTCTTCAAAAAAGAAGGATAACACTGCAAATATTGACTCTTTGCATAAACTTAATGTAATTGTCAATAAAAGCCTTTTACACTTATGAAATGCTTGTAATTTTACTTTAGTATAATATAGCAACATCTGACAAAAAGGTCTAAGCAGCAAACTTCGTGAAAATCAATATTTGTGTCATTCTCAAAACTTTTGGCCATGACTGTACTGGTAAGTTAATTGGCTGCTGACAAAAGTAACCTTAGTGTGTGTTTGTGTGTGTATTTGGTAATTTCGACTGTGAGCCCCAATGCTCAGGGACTGATGTAAATGACAAATATTCTATGTAGAATGCTGCATATTAAGTGTCGTTATATGAATAAAACCCTAATAATAATAATAATAAACACAATCACTTGTGCAGAAATGTAAATAATTGTACACATTTTCTGAATTTAGAGAAAAAAAATTACAATTGTTTATGTAATATGCAAAACTGACATAGGCACCCTGTCAGTCAGTACTTTGTGACACCTCATTTGGCAGAAATCTCCAAATTCCAAACATTGTTTGTAGTCAACTTGGAGTCTATGTATTTTAGCTTTAGCATATATTTAAGATCTTCCCCTCCGGCTATGTTGCTATGAGGGCTGGCTCCATCTTAGATTTCTTGGGCATACCCATTCGATATATAATATTTGGTTCTGTTCTGTTGGACTCTGGCTTCCCGTCCCCTATTGCCTCCATAGTAATTAAGGTACCATTTTTAGCAAAATGGTGCCCTAAGATTAAGTCTTGTTATGATGTTTGACTCCTTGCTACCTCCAATGCCTCCCTGGATACTCCATCACCATGCCTTTCTGTGTTTCTGGTTATATCATTCATGCTAGCGTGTTCCTGGTCCTTCCATCCATGCCAGTGGATTGTTAGGGATATGCTTTAATTTTGTGTTGTGTTATACCTGAATGATTTCCTAATTTACGCTAAAGAGGAGGTACTCCTTCAGAAACACTAGCTATTGTGAAAGCAAAGAAGTGCCTTTTTGAATGTGATCAGATGTCCTTCCTGGGGTACATTGTTTCTGGATCAGGTCTTCCAATGGACCCAGAAAAGTGCAAGCAGTATTAGACTGGTCACAATCATCTGAATTTAAAGCCATTCGGGTTTGACGTTTATTATTTGCAATTTGTTTAAAGAAATGTTTCCCTCACTCGAAAGGGTGCTAAAGTCAGTGATTGGCCATCTTCTCTATCCAAGGCATTCCATGTCCTCCAACAAGCCTATTCCTCTGCTCCAGTGCTCAAGCAACCCAACATTTCTCAACCGTTTTTTCTAGAGACAGATCTGCTATTAGAGTCAAAGCAATTGTTTCTCAAATGGCTTTTACTGAGAAGTTGCATCCTTGCCCCTTCTCTCTCAGTTTTCTTCCATCACAAAAAATGCAATCAGAGATAAGGAGCTTATAACTATGCAAATCTCTCTGGAAGAATGGACTGATAAAGGATTCCTTTTTCCATTAATAGTCTTCATGGATGATATATTTATTATATATTCAATCAACTCAATCCTTGACAAGATTGGTGGTCTTTATTTTTTGTGAAATTAAGAACTGAAGGTTGAATTAAACAAGAAGGATAATAAAAGCTGTAGGGTGTGTTTCTAGGCTTTAGTTAGTACTCTTGGGTCAAAAGTTTAACTTGGGGGAGTAAGCCCATCTGATGTCACAAGGGAGGGGAGATAGTTATAAATAGGATGGGCGGAGAGAGAGTCACTCTCTGGAGTTCCTGGTGTTGGAGTATCATTGCTCTCCCTGCCTATCTCTATTGTATTGTGTCATTGTTTTTTCTGCAAACTGGGAATTTTCTTCTTTCTATCCCTTTGCTTTGTGGCCTTTCTGTCACTGTTCCTCCGTGTTTTGTTTTCCTTCTCTATGGCAGGGTTTTACTTTGTCCTGTAGTTTAGCTGTACCCCTTTGCTTTAGTTGTTGCTTGTCACCAGCCCCCCACTTCCGCTGGCTGTCATAGTTATATAGCACTTGTATTCCAGGACTGTATTTCCTGCAGCTAATGTTTATAACACCTTTTCTAGTCTTCACTTATTTCCTCTGTGCTTTTTCACTTCCCTCTGCCAGCAATTTGATGGTATGTGGGTCTGTGGTTAAAGAATACATGTGTAGTATTTTCAGGCTAATTAAGAATTTTATGTGATATCAATCTTTTCACTCATCATGTAGCAAGGTATCTCCAACTCCTGACTCTTCTTTAACCACTTATGATTCTGTTCAAAAACAATTTCCTTAAAATTACAGCCACGGAGCCAGAAATTTGATACAAACATTGAATTGTTTATCGCAGCAAAAACACAGTACAGGTGAAGCAAAATAAAGAGACGTTCAAGTTTGATAAATTAACGGACTTCCAGGTATAGCAAAATAGCAGGTAAATGATCATGGAAATACAGCAGGTAAATTAGCTGAAGCCAGATCACAGCTATTGTCAGGAGTTTTCAGGAAATATAAAAGTTAGTAGTGTGTCTAGGTATGAGATAGTCATCAGGTAGGTTTCCAGGAGATAAGGTACAGATGAGTAGCAGGAGCTGGCTAAAACAAGGATATTCACAGGAACAGCAATTAACAAAGCAGGTAGTCCAGGATTAATGACCAGCACAGGAACCTGGGAGAAGCTGGTATAAGTAATGAGTGATACAGGTGTGCAATAACGAGGAGCAGAGATTAACTCCTGCCAGTGAGTAAAAAATGTCCATAGGAGGAGAGCAGCACCTCTGGCAGCATGGAGGTACTGCATCCAGGAACTGGACAATGGCAGAGACCAACACAGAGTCCTAACATTAACCCCCCCCCCCTTAAATAAGCCGATTCCAGGCGCTTCCACAAGGGTTCCATTCAGGCTCTTTTCTTCTGTTTTTTCTTCTTCTGGGATCTTCTAGACAAAAATCATTGAGCCCTTCTCCACAGGGGTGCAGACAAGACCAAATTCTTCAAAGTCACAAGAAGAATGGGCAAGCTCATCAAAGTCTCTACGAACATCAAATTCGGTTCCAGAGTCTAAGTTCCAACCTAAAGTCGGAACTGGATATTTTATTTTATTACCAGATGATGATACGCACATGAAGCCGGCAAGCAAAATTGGTGTATGTTGTGGCTGATGCAGACTAGGAAGGACTTTCCCCTTCTGGTTAATTTTACTCTTTGTAGACATAAACAGACGGATTGAGGCCATGTGCACCGATGATTTATGAATTAACTCGCTGATTTGATGGAAGATAGAGAATATTTTTGACAAACTGCATTAACAAAATATGTAGTGTTATGGATAATGGGATAATCGAAACTAAGAATGGAGAAGGCCCAAGTTTGTGATTATTGAACCCATTTGGTTAAACTGGGCGGCCAAGTAACCTGAAGATTCTTGAAACTGTTGAAGTACTGTAAGAAACGGTTTGATGTCAAAGAAGAGAGGAGGATCTGATGACTCAGAAGAGGCTTCTGGCTCAATAACAGATTCTGGGCGCTCTGGCTTAGTAGCAGTCTCTGGAGAGTCCTTGACTTGTGCAGCAGTATCTGGAGAGTCCCGGACTGGGACGGCAGAGCAGGAGTCCCCGACTGGGACAACAAGCTGGACACACCTGACGGAAAGTTTGGACTGAGCACACAACTGGACAGCACCATGAGAAGCCTCAGAGCAGACAGCATTGTGAGAAGCCTCAAAGCAGACAGCACCTAGTGGCAACTGCAGCTTAACTGCATAGTGTGGCAACTCAGTCTGAACCGCATAGAATGGCAATGTCAATGGAGCAGGCTGGAGGGACAGGGCCCCCCTCTCGAGCGGGCTGGAGGGACAGGGCCCCCCTCTCGAGCGGGCTGGAGGGACAGGGCCCCCCTCTCGAGCGGGCTGGAGGGACAGGGCCCCCCTCTTGAGCGGGCTGGAGGGACAGGGCCCCCCTCTCGAGCGGGCTGGAGGGACAGGGCTCCCTCGGAGACAAACAATGTCTCTGGAACAGAGACAGAAGCTTGCAACTCAGAACAAGAGACATAGGCTGAATACTTGGGAGCAGAACAGGTTGAAAGGTGGAAACGGGAAGTGAAGTGCAAACAAATCTGGAATGATGAGGAGAGTTAATAGAAGATGGTTCTGTATGTTGTCTTGGTCTGCAGAGTGGACAGTCTTCTAAAAAGTGTACATCACTGGCACAGTAAAGACATAATTTGTTAGTCCTCCTGCGCCACCGCTCCTCTTCAGTCAGATGGAGGCGCAGACCACCTGCTACCTTGGCGTTTGTTACATAGTATGTCTTAGTTAACTGCAAATTTGTAATTCAGAGGTGCTGTTTGCACTGATTCAGCAGCAGACAAAGTTGGGTTGCAACAAATTAACAGCATTTGAATTGTGAGAAACAAAGTCTGTCAGTTTCCTGAGTGGGTACGAAAGTAAAGTAGAAAACTGAGCCAGCGGTCAGCGTAACAAAATTATATCTTTTGTAGAATATGTAGCAGAGACAATTCAGCAATTGTAAGGCAACATTGTTGCAAGAGAAAACAAATGGAAACATTTGTAGTAAGAGTCCCAGAAATAAAAAATAAAAACTGATGCAGAATCTTTCACATAGCTCCAAAGCGGTTTTTAGGCTGGTCATTCTGTTAGGATTCTGTTTAAAAACTAATTCCTTATAATTATAGCCCCAGAGCCAGAAATGTGATACAAACATTAAACTGTTTATTGTAGCAAAAACATATTCCAGGGGAAGCAAAATAAAGAAAGACCAGTTCAGGCTTGATAAATCAACAAACTTCCAGGTATAGCAAAATAGCAGGTAAATGATAATGAAAACAGCAGGTAAATTAGCTGAAGCCAGATCACAATTGCCAGGAGTTCTCAGGAACTATAAGTTAGTAGTGTGTCCAGGCACACTAGACAGACATCAGGTAGTTTTCCAGGAGATAAGGTACAGATGAGTAGCAGGAGCTGGCTAAAACAAGGATATCCACAGAAACAGCAAATAACAAAGCCATTAGTCCAGGGACAAACTAACATTAATGACCAGCAGAGGAACCTGGGAGAAGCTGGTATAAGTAATGAGTGACACAGGTGTGCAATAACGAGGAGCAGAGATTAATTGTTACCAGTGAGTAGAAAATGTCCATAGGAGGAGAGCAGCACCTCTGGCATCATGGAGGTACTGCATCTAGGATGATCATGCATGTCCCAGGCATATGTAGCATACAAAGCAGTTTCTTTTGCACATGTACTTAATTTTTATTACTTGCTACATCTTTTTTGTCCATCTATGCAGACACATAGCTCATAGCAATAAAGAGACTTGTGGACTGTCTTATGTGGTTACTTCAAGTGTCAATTTATAAAAAAATAAAATAAAATGGGTGTTTATTTACACTGACCTGTGCTTTTAATGTGCTGCCTTATAGCTTGCATACATAGGGATGCTCCTTAATTGCTGTCCCCACCTATTGTATTTCAATGGGGATACTGATTTAAAACTACTTAATAAAGTTGTGCCCCCCCCCTCCCTTGCAGCAGCGCCCACAGTTATAAGTGTGCCCACTACCCACACATGGGTAAATTGCTGTTTTTCTGCCAGCAGCCCCCCATGCAACAGGTGTAAATTTCTTATGATGCTATACCCCTGCTTTGGTGTCAGTGACCCTGATGTGTAGCCTCTACTATTACTATAGCTTCCACATGCAGGGCCCGTCACAGTTTATCTGCCAGCAGCCCCCCATGCAACAGGTGTAAATTTCTTGTGAGGCAATACCCCTGCTTTGGTGTCAGGGCCCTTGATGTGAAGACTATACTATTCTCATTACCATATATCAATTTACACGAGCCAATTGCTTATTTAACATTAGGGATTGTACCAATAGACTGCTCATTACTGTCTTGGGGACAGGATTTGCGAGTTGTGTAGTAGAATCCCTGCTGAACTTATATGGAAGTGTAAGTGATGGTTAACGGTTTGACTGTCCATAATATAATTGTAATGTATATATTTTTATCTGGCACATCCCCATATAATATAAGTATATCAGTATGTGTGTGCATGTTTTCTTTATTTTGTTCCGGTAACAGGCGAAGTTCATACAGATGGGGTCTGCTAGAGGGATGGGCTGCGAGTACAATTGATGTTATGGAGGAGCTGCTATCTATGCGACATAGCTTACAGGTTTCGAGTGGGGTGTGTCCTCAGTAAATTTCCTCTATTCTCGCAGTTGACAAGGTGCGTGCAGACTTATTAGGTACACAGGATTTAGAGGCATACTTCTTCCTGGGTATAGCAGTTATTTCATTATGTTTTTACATATAGCATTCGTGTCACTCACCAGACTCTCAGGTTCTGTCACTAATCTCTTCACTCCCCTTCCAAGTTGTCCCTATGGTCCTCAGGCTCTGCTGGCTTCAGACCTCTCTGTAAGATGCTGTCCATTCTGCTTCCACTCCAGAGATCCCTCCAGAATCAGATTATGGACGTGGCCATCTTGGATTCAGTCACATGATTCCTCTCAGCTAATCAGGTGATAACAGCCTCCATTTCATATTCCCTCCAAAACCAGTTCATGGGAGCTGCCATCTTGGATATAGTCATCTGATCCATCTCAGCAACTCAGAGTGCTGTTCTGCTCCGCTGATTGCAGTCTTCAATCAGGACTGAACAACATCTATAAAAAGACTTCCTGGAGCATTTACCTGTTGCCAGTGCAACGTTGTATTCCAGACGCCAACCTGGTTCCCAGCAGTTTGCAGTCTCACTATTTTGCTACAGTCTTGCTAGTATCCCAACTCTGACAGTGAAGTGCGCATTCTAGGTCCAGTTTGATTCCAGCACTCTGGTTTCTTCCAGCATTCCGGTTGCAGCATTCCAGTTCCATTCTGGTTACAGCAATCCTTTTCCATCATTCCAGTCACAGCATTCCAGTTGCATTCTGGTTACAGCAATCCTCTTCCAGCATTCCGGTTACAACATTTCGTTTTCAGTCTGGTCTAGCATTACGGTTCCAGTCCGGTCCAGCAATTCAGTTCCTGTTTGCTCCCCCTGTTAGTGTAACCACCATCTGCACCAGTCCATTCACTACATGCAGAGGGACATTATCAGGCCACCCAGCTTTGTCTATGTAGTCACCAGTCCAGCTCCAGAGACACAACCCAGTCTGGGTAACAGACAGATCTTCAGGCGTGACAATTCAGTTGATTGTGGGTGATGCCATCCCGGCTTCTCCTTGTTCACTTATTAAGATATGTGTGATTGTTCTTGCATGTGCATAGGTATTACACTATTCTGTATTACTGTACCTGCAGGGGCCATAGTGGTTTACTGTACCAATGAGGGACATTTTTATTTGAGGGACTTTTTGTGGACGATCAGGTCTCCATCTGTTGTAGATACAGATCTGCAATTTACCTATGTTACTCCCATGAAGCTCTGTTTGAGGGAGTGGATAATGAAACGATTTTGCACACTGATGACCAATTAATAACGTGATACGCCAATGAACGGGAGTAAGACGGGACCAATTTGTGTCATCTGTGTTGATGAAAGAGGCAGATAATCTTTGTAAGACATTCCCAGTACTTCTCTGGGGATTTACTATATTTACTAGTTGTCCTCTGATACACGGGGAAACAGGTTATCCTTTTCTTAAATGTAGTACCCTCCAACAAATAGCCTAATGTTCTCTGGATCAAGGTTTTTCTTCAACTACACTGGACAAGGATTCTCAGGACATGTGAAGGACACTATAGCATATTAACTTTATTTGCCAGCCGGCTTGTGCAGGCTGATTACACTACAAAGTCGGTGGAACAAACCTGTGTTAGTTACGATGTGAAGGGGCAACATCACTCTGCTTTCTATTACAGAAAAGTCTGTATCTGCTGATCTATCTGCCTGTGTCTGGGACAGGTTTTTTTCTATTGTATTCTAAGTGAATATTTTGTATATTGGTGTTGATACAGATACATGTAGGGTATGCATGTATGTTCCAGTGCTGGTTTCAAGCAATGCTCCTAGTAAGTGGCTAATGGATTTGTAGAATTTCTTGGACAGAATTTGTTAAATTTTAGACTTATTATACAAAGGTAAAGGGCATGTAGATATGGTAATATACAGAGAACTATTCACTAGCAATAACGTAGGTGTACAAGTTATAAAAACAAGGAGGCTGTACTTTAATAGTATTACCTTTCGTGTGGTAATATGCGTTCCTGGGACAGGCAGTGGAGATGGACAGTCTTTCAATTGGATTGGGTCCTCTTGAGCTGACAATATCTGGGAAGTGATAGCAAAGAGAGTATAACCGCACTAGGTGGTATAACCGCATATCTGGGAAGTGGTCTCCTCTGTTAAAGACTCTGGTGCCTTTCCCCTCCTACAGGGGAGATCTTTAAAGGGGCCTATGACTCGGTGTCCCAAACCTAAATCTTCCCTGGTTTACTTCCCAATGCTAAACAGTAACATATTTTCAGGGGAGAGTCATGCAGACCCATTTTATCATTAATATCCCCAGTATGAATTTACCTGTCTACAGTTATTGAGCAGGGATAGCGCAAGTGGATGAATTGGGCTGATACGCAGTTCCTCTCATGCTTTGTGGGACAGACAGTATGCCTCACAGAATGGTAGGCCCTTCCTTCTCCTAGTTATGAATATGGGTTGGATCACTAGTTATATTGATGGGAAGTGGTATTTTGGAGCTGAAATATTATTGTCTATATAAATTTAGCAAGCCACCCTGTGATCGGTTGTAGTCTCGTCAGGTGCTAATGATCACTCCAGTACCAGGATGTAGCCCACCCTCAGGGGACCTTTGATTCTGCTCATTTCACCCTATGGGTGACAATATTATGTTGTAGTCATTCGGTCTGCAGAGACACGGTATAAACGCAGTCCGGTATTTCTGGCCTCACATTTTCACCTTGGGTAAAGACATTAACCCTGTGAGAGCGGGCTTTGCTTGAATAATTGGAACTGCACCCTAGCCTGCGCATTTAATTCATTTGATATACATTATTTGCAATGCCACTGCAGTTGCTTATCTTTATTCTTTGTTCATTACATTATAATTTGGTGCGCAGTACTTACACTGAGGTCCCTTATGGTTATGTTTTATTCACTGCAGTCAAGTTAGGGGTTACTAATGTTTACAAGTGTTATGTCCGGTTTTCTTTTATTACTTGACTTCTCTCCTTGCCTTACTCTCTCTGCTGTGGTGACACAGGTTTATGGCTGCTTGTTGCCTTTGGAGGCAGGGCGCAAAGAGATTTGCCCATTTTTTCCTCTAAAAAGTGGGTTTCAGGCGCCGTCCCCGCACTGTCAGGTAGTGTCGTGGATGAGCACCTTCATGTTCTGCCCCTTCGCATCCTGTTGCTAAGCAACGGGACGCGTCTATACCTGGAATGCGCAGAGTCACTGCATCATCGTTGCTAGGTAACGTGATGCTTGGCTCTGCTTCCTGTCGGCGGTCAGCTGATTCTGACCGCCGATCCCGCTGCCACCAATGAGAAACCATCATTCACTATATAAAGGAGGCTCTGGCACCAGAAAGGTGCCAGAGTATCAAGGTTCTCCCTGATTCTGCCCTTGGAATCTCCTCCTGTACTGCTCCATTGGCTCTCCTCTTTCTGCACGGTTCTGACTCGGATTGTTCGACCACTCATTACTCTCTCTCTCTACGATTCCAGGAACACTCCCTCGAAAGAGCTTCTGCCAGATGTTTTTCTCATCTTGCTCTACACTTCTCAAATCCAGCTCCCCCAGGTGAACCTATAAAGATAGGTCACTCCCGTCTCTCTCCTGAGGAAAGAGAGAGACGTTTCAAGCAAAACTTGTGTCTCTACTGTGGAGAATCCGGACATTTGCTAGCCATCTGTACTAAGAGGCCGGGAAAAGCCCCCTCCTAATCGGTGATAGGGAGGCCGGTTTATGAGTGAATTTTACTACTCTTTACATCTCCGTTAATCCAGACTTCTTGATGACCATCTCGTTGGATACTCCTGCCGGCCCTCATGTAACATCCGCCTCTGTGGACTTCAGCCCCTGCTGGTAATTTCATCTCCGTCACGGTTCACCACTCCATGGGGTAAATGTATCAAGCTGAGAGTTTTCTGGCGGGTTTGAAAAGTAGAGATATTGCCTATAGCAACCAATCAGATTCTAGCTATCATTTTGCAGAATGTACTAAATAAATGATAGTTAGAATCTGATTAGTTTCTCAAACCCGCCGGAAAACTCTCAGCTTGATACATTTACCCCCATATCTCCACCCGAGATTTGCCTCAGCTGCTTTTCCTCACCACCGTGGATAGGAATCATGTTTCTAATGGTTCTGTTTCCCGGATTACTTCCCCGGTTTGGCTGAATTTAGGTGTGCTTCATACGGAGAATATTAAATTTATGGTTCTTCCTCAGTCCATTAATTCTATCATTCTGGGTCTTTCGTGGTTAATTCGACTGGAGATTGGCTCAAGTTACCTCATGGGGGTCCCGGTGTTTCAAGAAGTGTCTCACTATGGTCAAGCCTGTTGACTCTGTTCCCTGTTGTATTCTTTCATCCCAGCCTGAGCTCCCTGCTTCTTATGCCCCATTCCAGGATTTCTTTTGTAAAGTCGCTTTGGAGATACTCCCTCCTCATCACCCTTGGGATTGCCCAATAGATTTAGTACCTGTTAAGCCCATTCCAAAAGGAAAAATCTACCCTCTCTCTACATCACTGAGAACCTAAAACGTGGCTTTATTAGAAAATCTTCGTCCCCGGCAAGAGCTGGTTTCTTTTTTGTCAAAAATAAAGATGGGACTTCCCTGCATCAATTATCGGCAGTTGAACGACATAACCATTAAGAACCGGTACCTCCACTTATCACAGAACTGTTCGTTCTGATCAGTGGCTCCAAAATCTTCTCCAAACTGGATCTCAGGGGAGCTTATAATCTAATCCGCATTTGCGAAGATGATGATCGGAAGAGTACCTTTAATACTCAGGAAGGACATTTTGAGTATCTTGTTATGCCCTACTTGTAATTCCCCTGCAGTCTTTCAGTCCTTCATCAACAATTTCTTCCAGCATCTTCTTTACAGCTCTGTGGTGGTTTACATGGATGATATTCTGATTTTTTTTCTCCGGATCGCATTTCTCACTGCACTCATGTTAAGGAAGTCCTTACTGCCTCCGAGCTAACCGATTGTTCTGCAAAATTGAAAAGTGTGTGTTTGAGGTTTCTTGGATTCCATTCGTGGGATACATTGTCTCTGGCTCTGGCTTGCATATGGATCCTGAGAAGTTGTCTGTGATTGTTAACTGAAAGCGGTGTAACAACTTTTTGGTCAGATTTTGCATTAGTGTGTACTCTTCCATGATCATGTTTTATCATACCAAAGGCCATTGTGTCATTGGAATTGGTTTTATAAACTTCCTAAAACTAACGATCGATGGTGGAAGGATGTCTGGCAAATGTGGAAGTGTGTATGCACTCACGAACAGTAGTATAGGCAGATCTTTATAGTGTGCAGAAGTCACAATATTTTCAGCAGATGGTCATAAGAGACCATTGCTCAATCTATCTTATCTAATCTTCAGCAAGGCTCACGATCAGTTTTAGGCTGGGTACTCACTCAGGGCCGCCGAGAGGGGGGGGGGAGTGGGTACTAATTACCCGGGCATGTCAGGGGGCCCGGTCCGGGCCCTAGCGCCGACAAAAACTGTCGTTCAACGATGGAACGATGTCGCTCCAGTTCAGCAGTGTGCATGCTCTTACCAGGGGCGGGATGGACTGGGGGGTAGGAGGGCAGCGGGCAATTTTTTATATTACAGGCAGCGATGTCACGCGATGTGGCCGCGTCAGCGCACAGGCTGCCGCATCACATGACAAACGATGCGGCCGCTTCATTAGACGCGCCCGCATAGCGTGTCATGTGATGCGGCCGTCTGTGCACCCCTCGGGCTGATACCTCCAAGACCGCGCCTGGCTCTTACTACCAGCAGTGTCCATAGATCTCTATGAAGTGTATAGAGTCATGATTTTTTCAGCAGATGGTTATGACAGATGAAGAGCACAGGTCTGAAGGTAAATCATGTAGGTGTGTACACATAAATCTGCATTTTCATCTTTCAGTCGTTGATAAAATCATTAAAGAAATCACATCTGCAGTAGTTTTCTGTAGTGTGTACCCAGTTTTAGTTTGTTATTATGGACAAACATTGTTGGTTCCATTATTTCTATTTGCTTTACTGTTTATAATATGTTTATAACTTATTTTTCTTTCTTCAATAAAAATGTCAACATGAGCAGTGTACTTGATATGATATGCTGATCTGAGGTTACACATACTCTGTAGTGCCAGTCCTTTCATCTGAGCAGTCTTAACACAGACTGTAGTCAAGTATATTGATCATGCAGATTACAGCTAGTTTCATTTTCTATTACTGGAAAGAGAAACTAATTTTCAAAACCTGTAACAGCCAATTTAAGATTTGCCAAAACAAAACTGAAACAGTGATTTATCAGTGATTTGCAGTGATATATCATAGAAACCAACACTTGGTAATAAAGCACAGACATTTTCTAAGCTTCCAACCAGACCATGTATTTCCTACCACACACTAAGGTTAATTTGCTTCTGACAGTATGAACCAATCAGTATGTCTTTGGATCAGGTCCCAATCTGTGTGGTGTTTGTACGTTCTACCCATTTGTGTGGGCTTTCTCCAACAGTCCGAAGTCACCTGACTGTTGGTCTTAGAAATGGTTATATGCACTAAGCAGTCAGTAGCTGTATTTAACACACTGCACACTGCACGGCAGACTAAAACAAAACAAACACCAGCGCGGCGGCTCTCAGCAGTCTTCTCTCCTCGTATCCTCCTCTCCAACTGAATGCTCACTGAAAATGATGATGTCAAGCCCGACGTCATTTTCAGTGAGGATTCGGCGAGGAGCAGAGGCAGCGCGACGTAGAAGAAAGCAGAAAACAAGACAAGAAGGAGAAAAAAGAAGGGAAGAAAAGAAAAAAACGCAATAGAAAGGTAAGTAAAAAAAATATGTTATATTATGTATACTGTATATTGTGTGTGTGTGTGGGACCAGTGTATATATAATATATGTGTGTGAGGGGCCAGTGTATATATATTATGTCTGTGTGAGGGGCCAGTGTATATATATATATATATATATATATATATATATATATATATATATTACGTGTGTGTGTGAGAGGCCAGGGTATATATATTACGCGTGTGTGTGTGTGAGGGGCCAGTGTATATATATTACGCATATGTGAGGGGCCAGTGTATATATATTATGTGTGTGTGAGAGGCCAGTGTATATATATTATGTGTGTGTGAGGGGCCAGTGTATATATATATATTACGTATGTGTGTGAGGGGCCAGTGTATATATTACGTGTGTGTGTCATAGTTGCCTACTCTCCCAGAATGTCCGGGAGACTCCCGAATTTCTGGGAGTTCTCCCAGACTCCCGGGAGAGCAAGCAATTCTCCCTGATCCTGGCCTGCTGTGTAAACTAAACAGAGGGGGTGGGGCCTAGTGACGTCATGAACCCAGCATCATGGCACCACCCCCTGTTTTTATTGGTTCAGAGTAGTGATGTCCGTTTTGGGGGCTGGGCTAATGACGTGATTTTTCAAGCCCCGTCCCCACACTGCACCCCAGACCTCCCGAATCATCGGCAAGTATGGTGTGTGTGTGTGTGTGCGTGTGTGTGGGTGAGGGGCCAGTGTATATATACTGCATGTGTGTGAGGGGCCAGTGTATATATATTACGTGTGTGTGTGTGTGAGGGGACAGTGTATATATATTACATGTGTGTTTGTGAGGGGCCAGTGTATATAAATTATGTGTGTGTGTGTGAGGGGCCAGTGTATATATATTACATGTGTGTGTGAGGAGCCAGTGTATATATACTGCGTGTGTGTGTGTGTGTGTGAGGGGCCAGTATATATATATTACGTGTGTGTGTGTGTGAGGGGCCTGTGCATATATATATATTACGTGTGTGTGTGAGGGGCCGGTGTATATAAATTGCGTGTGTGTGTGGGGGTGTCTCCGTTGAAGACCCCCGCCAGCGCTGTGTCCCTGGAGGGACAGAAGATGCTGGAGCCGGTGCCCATGAAGAGGGCGAAGATGGCCGCCAGCGCTGTGCCCCTGGAGGGGCTGAAGAGGTCCCCGATGGTGCCCAGCAGGAAGAAAGAAGAGAAGAAGTACTCACCCGTCCAGCGATCCAGCAGTGAGTATCGTGGCTTCTTTCTTGCAGGTCCTGTGCGCGGGGGAAGGATGAGCCAATCAGGGCTCATCTTTCCCCGCTGGCCAATCAGCGGCCGGATGCGCGAGCCAATCGCGGCTCGCGCCCGGCCATTCAAAAGATTGGCGCCGACGCGAGCCAATCAGCGCTCGCGCCGGCTAATGACGTCACGCCGGCGACTATATAAGTCGCCGGGTGGCGCCATTTTGTCAGAAGTCCGTTGGCGGAGAAGAAGGAGGACGTCTCTGCAAGACGTCCAGCAACAAGACCAGCGGCAGCGGCGGCAGGGGGCCCTTGTAAGGGCCGTGAGCTACCCTGCCGCCCGAAGACTCCAATCAAGTAGTGATCGCCGGCGGGGAGCCCTTGTCAGGGCTGAGAGCGCCCCCGCCAAGCAGCCCTCAACAGCGCCGAAGAGGAGAAGAGGCGCCGCCGGCTGGAGGGTCTGGAAGACCCGGAGAAAGAAGCAGAAGACAGCGTGGCAAGTTGAGTATCCTGCGCAGAGCAGGTAAGTATACTCAGCGTTAAATTCGGGTACTAGGCCCGGGGCCACGGTCGGGCACAAGGCCCGTGGGCACGCTAAATTAGGGGCACAAGGCCCAGGGACCTGGGCACTAGGCCCCAACGAAGTTAGTGGGCCAGTAGGCCATTAGTAAATATGATAAAGGGGACAAGCCCCTATTAGTTAGACAGGGGCGTGAGAGCCCAGGTACAAGGGCACAAGGCCCTTAGGTAGTTAGTGGCCTAGAGGCCATAGGAAGGCCAGAGGGCCTGGTTAGGGGCTAGTAGCCTGTAGGCTATCAAGGGCACAAGGCCCTAGTAGATAGCTAGGGAGGCCACAGGCCTCGGTAGGCAGGGGCTAGGACCCCTAGGTAGTAGGGCACAAGGCCCTAGTTAGTGGGCTCAGAGCCCTGAGTTAGAGAGGGGGCTGAGGCCCATGAAACAGAGCAGAAGGCTCTGTGTGTAGCTGGGCAGAGACCCATGGTGTGTAGGGCATAAGGCCCTGGTGGTGTGTGGTAGAGGCGTGGGAGCCTCGTGAGTGTAGGCGCGGTCCTGTGTGAGGTGAGCACACGTGGTTAGGAGGTACAGTAGAGCGTAGGCTCCTGTGGTGCTGTAGCAACCTGCTGGTTGGCTAGCAGCGGTGTGCTCGGGTAAGTAGCGTGCAAAGTACTGTATACTGTATTTATTCTGTCTGTGCGGCGAGTATAGTTTACATTACGGTATTTTGGGTGTGCTACATAACTGTGTCCAGGGGCAAGACGTCAGGCCCCCATTAAAGGTAGGCTCTTGTTCCTGTGGTTTTCCTGTGCTAACCCGTGTTGTGGGGACAAGTGTAGTTACCAGCATACACATAGTCAGGGGAGAACACACGTAGTTTCCCTGTCCCTTAGGTCCCCGGGGTCACACTGGTACCCAGAGGGGGTGGCTGAGTGAGTCGGTGGCAGTGCAGCACACCTTGAGGCAGTTCCAGGGGCGGCCGTGGTTCTGATCAAGGGTCCTCAAGGCCGGTTCCGTGCAGGTGGACCTGTGGTTCCGGACGTAGGGACACGTGTGAGATACCCGAGTACAGGCAGTCGGGCGGTTCAGTTCGATCGGCTGTTCCGTGCGGCAGTCGGCCCGCGGGTTAGTGTGCTGTTCTACGGAGCCTCAGCCGGGCTTAAAGAACCGGTCCTTAGGGTCCGTGGGTGACCCCATAGCAAGAAGGCAGCTTCTTGGTACGACCTGGGTGAGGGGGTTAGGAACCGCCCTCCGGTTTAGGCTGTGAACACCGGCTGGTGTTCCCCGTAGCGTGTAAGTGAGCAGTTCTGTTAGTGCACCACACCTAGTTAGTCCTAGTGTTTTGACTTAGTTGCGTTGCCGACCATTAGAACGTTGTTAGGGTCGGGTCGCTGTTGCAGTCAGTCCAGTTTGGTGGGTGCCATCTTAGTCTCACGGAGAGCGTAGAGGGAGGCTGTGTGTTCTTGTCATCCGCAGGAGTCGGGAAGGTGCAGGAGAACCGGATCGGAAGTGGGAGTGTCCCGGTGAGTATCACGCTCGATTCCTCCTTTCGATTAGGCCCTCACCGGCAGGTGTGTGAGGTACTTGAGGCGGGATTAGTCCTCGGACTAGTCTTGGCCTTCAGTGCCTGTAGTCCCCCGCGTCTTGGCAAGAACAAAGTGAGGAGGCGGCAAGTGAGCTTGGACTGACCGTGTCCTTGTTCTTTGCCGTAGTCTCGGACAGCCCTTACCTGGTAGGCACGGCCGTAATCCCTGTCTCTATCTTAGAGGGACGTGATTGGAGGTGACTGTGGCTGCGGATCTGCTGGGGTTGGATCGCAGCTGGGAAATCGGAAGCGGACTGGAGGTGACCATCGTTTTCAAGGTGAGTTCTTTTGTGTTGCGTCTGTCCCTGTCTTTCCCCGCAGGGGGCGTTACATGTGTGTGTGAGGGGCCAGTGTATATATATTGCGTGTGTGTGTGTGCGTGTGAGGGGCCAGTGTATATACATTATGTATGTGTGTGAGGGGCCAGTGTATAGTGCTATGGATTGCTTCAGGGAGGGGGCCCAAACCAGTATCTTTTCTAGGGCCCCATGAGGTCTAAATCCGGCTCTGCATCCAGGCACATAAATGTCAATATGAGCAATGTACTGACCTGAACTTACACATACTCTGTAGTTGTTTCACCATAGGGTTGGGGTCTGAGCAGTCTTAACACAGACTGTGGATACTTAGCAGTACAGAGTCACGTTTTTGAGGAGCGTATGTGCACATTTTAAGCAAAACAGGCGTACCTTTCAGAAAATGCTCCAAATTGTAGTCACGTATGTTGATTATGCAGATTACATCTAGTTTCATTTTCTATTACTGGAAAAAGAAGCTCAATTTCAAAACCTGTAACAGGAAATTTAAGATTTGCCAAAACAGAAACTGAAACTGCAGTGATATATTATAAACATCAACACTTGGTAATAAAACACTTAAATTTTCTGAGCTTCCAGCCAGCTGTTTGATAAGAGAAGTCATACACATTAAAAGGTAAGAAGGTAATTACTTTTACTTTAAAAAAGCATATTGTTGTTATTATTATTATTATTATTAATAATAATAATAATAATAATAATAATAATAATATTGATAATAATAAACAAACTGTAGCTCAAGCATTGGAGCTGTAAAAATATTACATTATTCCAATTAAAAAAGGACTGGAAATCAGAAAGTTATTTTAAAAAAGTATTCTTGTCAAGGACAACTGCAAACACTTAGAAAGGTAAGAAATGTATAGTTATTGTCAAAGCCGATGTGCTTCTTTCCAAAGTTTGGCAGCTATTTAGTTTTTAGTAGTAGTTTAATAGTAGTTATTAAGTATTTCCTTTAATTAGGAGTTGTAAGGAAATGTAACTAAAGTTATTAATCGATAGAGCACATGGATCAAGTTGGTTGGATGACCAATACTGAGACTCTCTTTTCCTGAAGACACTTACAGAGATTAGGCTATATCCATAATTTAAGTCTTGGCACAGTAAAAATATATCCTAATATTGCATTACTCAGCAGCTGATGTGTGAAAACAAAGACTTTTTAAAACAAATATTTTTTTAACTTATCTACCACATTATGTTAAAGTTGCACTTGTTCATTTATTCAGGAATGACTGAATAATGTCCTAAAGAATAATGTGATAAGATTAATTGCATTGCCTGATTTTTGTCTCAGTTCATACCTGCCTACTCTACTTGCACACAATGAAAGCAGACATTTTGTCGTCTCAATCAATATTCATGAGAATGCAGCCTATCCATTCACTACAAACCAGTGATATCACTGAGGCTCTTCATGTCCTGTATTACTGAGGAATAACAATTATTCCTGGAAACATAGGCTGCCCATTTTTTACCATATGAAAACCTCAAACCGTGTTATTTGTAAGGATATCCTTATGTCTATCCCAAGCATGTTTAAATTGCTCTACTGTATTAGCCTCTACCACCTTTGATGTGAGGCTATATTCATAAAGTACAGGTTCCTTGAAAATCAATATGTTGCATTTTGTTGAATATTGGTTTAGCTCACTGAATGGTTCTCTTACTTTGTGTGTAGGTGACTGGTTCACTTAGAAAAGGGGTCAGGGAACTTTTTTACCTTTTACCCCAAAATATTTTTAGATACAGCGACGTTACCCCCTTGATTTGAAAGGAAAGAAATCATATATGTGCCTCCATAGTTTTGTTCTCCCCTAACTTACTTCCCTCACCCTATGTGCCTCTGTTATTTTACTTACTTTTCTATTGACTTTTTCTCTTCTTTTTTCTTCTTCTCTGATCTTCTTCTCTTGTTTTCTTCTGCCGCTGCTCCTCTCTGCTCCTCACTGAAAATGTCGTCGGGTGTGATGATGTCACGCCCAACATTCAGTGGGAGAGAGGAGGAGAGGAGACTGCTGGGAGTCGCTAGGTGGTCATGTGATTGAAAAAAAATCACATGACCGCCGGCGGTGTGTCTCGGCAGCATTAACCCCAGGAAATTCATTTTACCCCATTTGGGGTAATTTACCCCGGTTCTCCAGCCATTGACTTAGAAAAAGTTATATGCACTAAGCAGTCAGTTGCTGTATTTAACACACTGCACAGCAGACTAAAACAAGACAAAGCAAAAAAACACCAGCAAACTGTTCTTGTTCTATGCTAATTAGAAAAGCAGCATATTGGATCGACTTGAGCAAGCATAAACATTATGCAACTAAGTTTACTAAGATATTTACAAAGATATTTTCATACCCAAAAGTTGGTTTGTTCTCTCTTGAAGAAATATTAGGACCATAACTCCCAACTGTCCCAGTATAGGGGGGACAATCCTGATTTGAAGGCTCTGTTCCTCTCTCCTGGGCAGGGACATCTTTGTCCTGTTATGGGAAAGTATGTCCTGTTCATTGCAACTCTACATAGAACGGGTGCCTGAGTATCCACCACTGCTGTGGGTGGCATTGAAGGAGTGTTTTGAACAGGCCTGTAAATGACCTAGCACTTAGAAATGCTAGATATGCCCCCAGTTGTGACATGGCCATGCCCACTTCTTGTGCCAACAGAGTGAAAAAAGTGTACTATTACAAATATGTAAAAAAAATAACACATATACAACAAGAACAGCACAAAAAGGAAAATGTAGGTGTTGAATTACCAGATTTTTAAAGATATTGTGGAATCTTTCTCTGGACTAGTCAATTGGTGCCATAATTTCTCCCATAAAATTTAGATGGGAACGAAACTACATGTTTAGGCCCTTTCCATAAATATACTTCCTTTGACACCAAATAATAGCATTCCAAACCTTATGCACCACCCAAGAATTGACCCTATACTTATTTGCAGAAATATGTTTAAAAAGTTTCCTTCTCTACCTGTCTCTCTCACTTATATCCCATCCAGTGTAATCCTGTTTGTACCCTAAGACTTTGAAACACTACTTTTAAAAGATTGGAAATGTGCTGTATTTTGTCATATAAGACAGGATGGCTACGTTTCTTCTGTGAAAGATGTAGATATCAGCACAATAAAAAAACAAAGATGCTTGAAGGTACCAAGAAATCAAACATTCTCTAAATAAACTGACAAATAGGTGCTACAAAGAGACTTAACCTCCTTTGTAGTTTTATGCACCGAAATTGGTTCCAACCCACAAGGTCTATCTTAAGCTTTCATCAGTCTCAATTACTCAAACACAAAAAAAATTGAGAAAACAGATACAGGGGGTATATGTATTAATATAATGTGGTGCCAGTAAATATGCACCGTTGCAAATACATTTTGCGATTGTCATTTTACAGAGAAAACTGCTATTTTCTTCGTTTTAATGGCTGATCCCAGTTTAATACATAGATCCCTTAAACTGTACCTTTACAGATAAACAAATGAGTTAAATAACTCACAAATTTTCTGTTAGCAATAACTAAAGAGGCATATAAATGCTTCTTTTGAGATGGCCCAGAACATTAAAATGTTTCCCACAGCATACCTCCCAAATGCCCTGATTTTGGCATAACATCCTGATTCGCTGGCTGCAAAAAGGATGTGGGCTTAACCAAAAGTGGGTGGAGTTTTACCTAAATTTGTACATTTGTTGGCAGAGTTTGGGTGGAACATGGGTAAGGCTGATTTTGTCATGATTTTGTGATTCTAAATGTTGGCAAGTATGCTAAAGCATCATATCAATTCTGGGGGTGCCATGTGAGGACAGGAGAAATCGTCCATATCTTTAGGTATTGTTGTCGTGAATATAGGGAACTTACAGTTATTTATAAGGGATGAATAATAACTACAGTGTAAATATGTTATATCAAATGAATCCATTGATAAGTTCAGCTACGAAAGTGTAAAATGTGAAGGCAGAAAGTCTGTTGTAAATGTATTTGATGGCTTTGCACATCCCAGTGTGAGAAGATAGGAGTGTCACCTGTGGCAGCTTCAAAGAGCTCTTGCTGTGAGATATATCCTGACACAAGATAGTTTTTGGACTCCTGAATAGACTTTGTGGGGCCGGTCACAGCTTGAAATCCTTGCAGCCCAAGGCAGCATTTTGAAGGCCTATACAGGTATATAGAAATATGTGCTTCAAAGGAAAATGTCTTCATAGTTCATATTTTGGGGAATCCGGGTGTCACTCTATACTGAGGAGCAGAAATCACACCAGGATTGTCAATGACAGGTACGGGGGGTATCCGGAAACAGCTAAAATCACATATCTTTGGAGTGTCTTTAAAAGGCTGAGACCAGGTATAGCAAATTGTCAGACTTTTTGGGAAATCAGTTCACATTGATAAGTTGTCCATCTTCCAAGTCAATTTCCCTTGGCCAGAATGCTATTCATGTAAGTGCTGATTTGAATGTAACCCCTTTTATTTTAAACTGTTTGCTTGTGTATGTTGTTGTTCATTAAATATTTTTCTTTATATCTGAATGCCCTGTACTTTTATATATTAAATCTATAATTTAATATGTTGCTTCCTTGATACTCTAACGAATTCATTAGTCTGTTAAGAAGAAATAGCTCGACCAAGATAACTCAGTGTGTGATTTGTGGATACATTTGATTAACAAGCTGTGTGTGCTTGCATTTACATTTGTGTAACAGTCTGGAAGTATGAAGAGTTAACCCTGTGCATGCTGGTGTGGGTCTTGTTAGTCTGTGGATAGCTAGAAACCTTGTGTGCCAACTTGGGACAGTGTCAGACGTCGTCCACGTTCCTCCCTGCTAGCCAGGGACGGACGTCTTCCGCTGACAGAGCTGTCATACGCCGGTCCCGTGCTAGGTGCTGGCGTTGTGACTTGCCCTTTAAGAACTATGTTGGTGCTTGCTTTCGCTTCAGAGTCTCTACCTGTCCGTAAGTGTTTCTCGTTATGTTGATTGGGACCTCCTTCTGAAGCCTATTGGTCCTAGAGGACTATTTCAAGCTCCCGTAATCATGGACTTATTGCCTGATCTTCGTGTTACTCACACTGCCGTGGGTTCTGGCTGCATATCTGATCTTTTGACTATTTTCTGGATACTATCGGCTGCCGAAGTTACCTGTCATCATTGCTCTCCATCGGCTCCGCTGTATGCCAGTTCGTGGTTCATCTACAAGCTGAAGTTACGTGTTGTTGTTCATCTGCACACAGAACTATTCGTGAGTTGTCTGCTACACATGCGCTCATGTTGATTGGCTTAAGTACTATTCTACTCGGCTGTCTATGTTGCGGTATTCTATGTTGAACTACAATCAAGTTCTCTTGTCATCTGTGGTTCTATGTCTGGCACGGATATTATTATTCTGCTGATTATTATTGCTGGACTGTTAATATGAATATACTGCTAAGCCGGGAGCCTCTACTTCAATTTAAGTTGTGTGCATTACCAGCTGTTGTCTAATTGTGATGAACTCTCGCTTACCTGTTAACCGGATCTTCTGGGACCTGTAGTTCTACGCTCAGTTTGGATTTCGCTATCACGCTGTTACTTCTAGGCAACACCTTCCTGCATGTTACTAGTTATACCCAAGTTCCTGGATAGCATATAACGTTCTTTGTTCCGCTATATGAACTATTGTGATACCTATAACCACCTGCTAAAGTGAATCATATTGTACGTTTGGATCAACCAAGTCTACATACTATTCTCATCGAACTTCTAGCTGTGTCAGTGGTTCACCTTCATCTGCTGTGTGTTTCGTGTGGGATCCAAGTGTTCTAATTACCATCTAGCGTTCAACTGTTATATTGTCTATTTCACATGCTGTTGCCATTGGTTACCAACTGAAGTACATCTGTGATTACGATTGTATTTTATTATTAACTGCTGTTGTATCTTCTATCAATATATCAACTTGCAACACTACTACCATCATTTGTGTTATTGTTCCCTGTGATGCTCTCAAGTTAAGAACTTTAATTACACTGTGTCCTGTCTCCACCACCCTCTACTATCACCATCTAAGTAGAGGCTGGGGATCCATAATTATTCATAGCCGTGACAAGAGCGCTCCGTTGCTAGGCAACGGAGACACTCCTTCCGGGGTTCTCCAGGCAAAGGGACACGCTGCGGGACTCCCTGTTCATTGGTGGACAGTGAGCGGCGGTCAGACGCGCTGACCGCCGCTCACTGTCCACCAATGAACGCTGTCTCCTCCCTATTTAAAGATGGCTCTGACACCCTTAGGGTGCCAGAGCAACTAGTTTACCTAGCCTACAGCATTCCATGTCCCAGTGTATCCTGTTTGATTTCCTGTGTACCGACCCGGCTCCCATTGATCTCGTTTTGGATTACTCTTCTGTCTTATACCACACTCTTATACCACACTCTCTGGATTGACCCTTGGCTTGCTGACTACTCTTTGGCTGATTCTGTACCTTGTTTGCCCGCACGTTGCCAGACCACAGCCTGTACGACCACAGGCCTCGCGGATAGCTTCCTGGGAGGGTCGCGACCTGCACGTCACTTGCCGTGAAATCCAAACTTCCTTACGGGGGTACCTTGTGAAGACCGGCGGCATGTTAGACTCCGCGCCTCCTAGTGTTGCAGTGCTAATATCCGCAGGTAGCTGTATTCTCATCGTGACAGACAGTATATTGGTGTCCTATTGCCTGTATTCAATAGGTGGTGGCAAACCTGAAGTGTCTGGGGGTGTGAGCGCTGTTTGGGGGCGATTCAGTAGGTCTATAACCTGTGTGATAGGTAGAGAGAGACTGCGGGCTTGAATCATGTGCAACCTCATATAGCAAACACCCCAAAGTCACGGCAGCTGGGAGCGTGTTCCTGACAATTGTGATAACAACTTTTTGCAAGAGGTTGCTAATCTAATATACAGGTTTATGGAGGTCTCCCCAAATCAGGACCCAGCTTTTTTTTTTCTTCATTACAACCAAAGTAGACACCTAAAACTAGTGTTCACTGTTAATACAGTTGTTATATTTCAACCAAATCTGTAATCCTGATACTATTAGATCAACCAAACCAGCTCTACCCACTATCAAACTTTGACTTGTGAATCATTTCACACTACTAAAGTAGCATTCTAGGGACAGGACATGGTCATGGAGAGAGATCTGGATGTTGACAGATATGCTTGTCCTTTCTGGACACCATTTCCTGCTGGCTTGCTGGAAGCACTAAGGGACCTATTTATTAACCCTGGAAGAAGTATTAAACACGGTAAATCCCCTTAAAACTACAGTTTTGGGGGGATTACAGGATTTTAAAATAACAAGGCTATTTATTATTAGAGGATTGCAACAGATATTGGAAAATGCCCTATTTATCAAACAGTGAAATTTGGAGCTTCACCTCTACAGCCGTTGTATCCTATGGGGAGAGCATCACAAGAAAGGCTTCTTAAAAGCCATAGGAACCTTTAGATAAAGTGATTGCTTTGTCGGAAAGTGTATGAAAATAATAATGTGACCTGTGAGGTGATTAAAATTGACTGAAAACGTCATTGAGTGTTATTGAGGTTAATAATAATGTAGGATCAGAATAAGAGCAAAATTATGTGATTTTAGCATATTTTAGCAATTTTTCTAAAAAAAATACAAAACCAAAACCAAATCACACAAGGGTGGTTTTGCCAAAACCAAAACACAAAGCTAATCCAGATCCAAAACCAAATCCACTTCATGGGGGTCAGTGAGCATCTCTAGTTTATAGTGATTTTATTCAACAAATATTGCAGAAAAATTTATGAGGGTGTAAAGTCAGGTCTTTTTTTACAATTGTTTGGCAGTCTGTTTTTTTGTAAGTTAACAAATTAGGAATGCCATGTAATTGCAGGAAAAGTGTGTGGGTTGAAATTCAGATCTTGTACACAAACATACATATACAGGCTAAACAGACCTTGGGGCACTGAGCGAGAAATAGGTCTAAATAGCTTGAGTTTACCTGTCTCTAGACAACTTCAAAAACACATCCCCTCCACGAATATGCTAACTTAGGACTTCTATAGAAAAGTTGCAAAACACCAAACAAGACATTATCATACAAAACACATCCCAATGTAACACAATAAGTTAATTTGTAATTATATACATTAGTGCCTGCACCACTAATGGAAATATATTTCTACAATAAATTATTTCTACATGATCCGGCCAGAAATAAGTTATTTATAAGTGTCCAGCCACACCATCCCTCCGGCATTTCTCCTTTCTCAAAAACTTGACTTTGAGTGATAACTGGTGCAGAAAACACGAGTCCTGACATGAACCAGGATATCCAGCTACAACACTCATTATATGCCTGGTTGCATCACAGACCATCACATTCATATAGTGATAGTGGGGTCAGTTGGTGTACATCTCTAAGTTATCTTGAGAAAATGGTCTTGAAAATGTCAGCTCTGTAATGCCTACAACTTGTAAACAAATTGGAATGAACCTGTAGCCATAAAGTGTATAGCACATAATAGTTTATTCAGCCTAGACACCGCAATGGGGCGTAATGTTAATGACTCCAAGAGGTATATTTACTAAACTGCGGGTTTGAAAAAGTGGAGATGTAGTCACAACCAATCAGATTCTAGCTGTCATTTTGTAGAATATACTAAATAACTGATAACTAGCATCTGATTTGTTGCTATAGGCAGCATCTCCACTTTTTCAAACCCACAGTTTAGTAAATAAACCCCCAAGTCATCACCAGCATACCAAGGCGCAGGTTTGTTCAGTTGAGTTGAAACATTTGCACAACATCCTGATCTGAGAGTCAGTCCAGGGCCAAGTACACTCTAAAAACTATGAATCTGCCGGCCCTGATGCTAATGCGCCTGCTCTCCTCCAAACACACAAAACAAACTAGTAGTCCATCCACCAAGTTTACTATGAAAGCCATTTTGCCACACCCACAATTGCAAAGAGATTTGGGGCCCTTTTTTTCTAGGCATCATAGGCCACTATTAAGAGTTATCTGACTTCAGCTTAGAATATGTAAAAAAAACCTCCTTTTAAACTTCCAGTGGAAAGCAGATTCAATAAAGTATTTTTATATTAACATAACTAAATCATACAACCATTTATATAAAGCTTAATAATATATATTTTGGATAGGTAAAATTAATGTAAAAAAAATGTACATTCTCCAAAGAATCCTCTACTTTACCAATTAGTGTACTGAATCAGATAATCAATTACAAACAACATGCATAAGAAAGTTGTTGACTCCCTCTATTCCATAGGTGTTGGGAGAAGTCCTAGTACTTTCAGCATGGGACTGTTTTCTTTTAAGGGTTTTTATGTCATGATTCTCCGAGAGAATACAGCCCTGTGTTGAACAAGCTAGGTCAGAGTTACATTATGACCCCACGCTGCAAGTTTCCCTTTTATAGTGTCACCAACCCAGGCTGTCTAAGCCTAGTGCTGGTTGCAGCTTTTTCGGTGGGGATCTAATGTGTCCAACTTTAAATGAGGTCCAACTGTACATGATTACCCATCCCTGTCTTAGAGTCACCACTGGCAGGAGGGTGGCAATGAGCCTTATCAAACTTTATCCAGCATCAATGGGCTTGAAACACTTACTATTTAAATTTCTACATTTTGTAGAATGTACTAAATAAATTGACAGCTAGAACCTGATTGGTTGTTATAGGCAA
This sequence comes from Mixophyes fleayi, assembly GCF_038048845.1. Classification (NCBI taxonomy): domain Eukaryota; kingdom Metazoa; phylum Chordata; class Amphibia; order Anura; family Limnodynastidae; genus Mixophyes; species Mixophyes fleayi. Next base: position 283,097,621 of record NC_134403.1, read on the forward strand.
CATCTCCACATTTTCAAACCCGCAATTTAATAAATATACCCCCAGGGGTATGGGAAGAACCCTAGTGCTATCTACATGGGGGATAATTTGTCCTAGGGCACTTTGGAATTATAGCAGGGGAGGGGCATGCTATGAGTTTCCTTGCTATTGTGCTACAAACCAGGGCCGCCGAGAAGGGGGGGCAGTTACCAATTACTTTGCTGGTGGGGGGAGCAGGGTACTCAGAAAAAAATCTACAAATACTCACATGATCGCAGCGTCGGCATCGCTCTTCCCTCCTCCCTGCTCCGCTCGCACTGAATGTCGGGCAAGACGTGATGACATTCAGTGAGGAGCAGCGTAGAGAGGACCCAGCAAGAAGACAGAAGACAAAAGAGTAGAAAAGAAAAGAGATGAAAGAAGCTAATACAAAGGTAAGTAATGAAACGGAGGCAAGGGGAGGATAGCAGATAGGCACTGAGTGATGAAGAAGGGGAGGGTAGAGAATGGCACCAAGTGATGATGAAGAAGGGGGGCTGGAGAAAGGCACTGAGTGATGAAGAAGGGATGGGAAAGGCACAGTGTGATGAAGAAGGGGGGAGAGAAAAAGGCACAGGGTGATGAAGAAGAGGGGTGGGACACAGGGTTATGAAGGAGAGGGGGGAAGCAGCATGGCACAGTGTGATGAAGAGGGGGGAGCAGCATGGCACAGTGTGATGAAGAAGAGGAGGTGGGAGCAGCATGGCACAGTGTGATGAAGAAGAGGAGGTGGGAGCAGCATGGCACAGTGTGATGAAGGAGAGGAGGGGGAAGCAGCATGGCACAGTGTGATGAAGGAGAGGAGGGGGAAGCAGCATGGCACAGTGTGATGAAGGAGAGGGGGGGAGCAGCATGGCACAGTGTGATGAAGGGGGGGAGATGCATGGCACAGTGATGAAGGGGAGTGGGGGGAAGCATGGCATAGAGTGATGAAGGAGAGGGGGGAGCAGCATGGCACAGAGTGATGAAGGGGGACCAGGTGAAGGGGGGAAAAGCATCATTGAGGGCGTAATGTGCTCATAAGGGGGCACAGCGTGGTTGTAATGAAGGGGGACAGTGTGATCATATGGAGACACAGCGTGGTGATGATAAAGGGGCAAAGTAATGTGTGTGATGGCACAGAGGGCTTGTGGCAATGTGTGTGTGATGGAACAGGGGGCTTGTGGCAATGTATTGTGTGTGAGGTAGGTAGTGGCTAATTAATGGGTGCTTTTTTGTTTGTGAGGTGATGGTAGGGCAATTTAATAGTGGGGACTATTAATTTAAGATGAGGTGGTTTGGGGGCTATTGAATGTGGGGTTGAGTTTGGGGAGAATAAGGTCTCTTTATTAAATGTGACTGTGAATTATTTAATGGCAGTGATGGTTGTGGGAAATAGGTATATTTATGAAATGTAAATACTATTAATTTATTGTTGGGGCTGTTTGGAGGGAAGGGAATAGGTTTATTTATTAAATGAGAATACTATTATTTTATTGTTGGGGCTGGAGGAAGGCCTAATCGTGGGTGCTATTGATTTAACACTGGGGCTGGTTGGAATTTTCTAAATGTACCCATTTTTTTCCCAAATAAGGCCCCCAAAATTCCAGGACCCAAACTGCAGCCACATATGTCATTCTCCGGCGAGCGGCCAATGCACACTTCTGCCAATGGTGTACACAACAATGCAGGGTTTTTTCTGTAGGAGGGTGGCCTAGAGCTTTTCAGCTGCTAGACATGCCCCAATGATGCATAGCCACGCCCCCAACTGTATGACCAGTCTCATGCTCAACTATAAGGGGGGCCCCATGAAGCTGCTGTACCGGGCCCAGAATTACTTTTGGCAGCCCTGAGCAGCGTAGCCTAGTGTTGGTTTTGGCAAGCACAAGAACTTACTTGGCATTTTTAGGGGGGTCCGCTTGCTCTTTTTCTTTTATTTATTTATTTATTTATTTATTTCTCGAGCTTATGGCCCATTATATATGATGCACACTAAGTACATCTTACTGAAATTCATGCATTTTTCGTACTATGCAAGAGACACACTGGGTAAATTATGTCTTTTAACATGTGCTTACATTTTCAATGTAAATTGCATCCAACTTTACATAAAGGCCCAAACAACAATTATTATAGCTCTTAGCAGGCTAACTGAAAATCTTAAAGCAACTGGAGTCTTAGTGAAGTCTTGTTCCACAGTTTGTAGGGCATAATGCTCAATATAAACTTGCATACATTTTACCTTGTATGAAAATGCAGTTCATTTAGGCTATTTGCCATCTATTACTCTGTAAAGCAATAAACAAATCATGTCTTTTTTTTTCCCTTCTTAGATCTTTGTTTGCTAACTCAAGGTTGAGAATGAGTCTTCTTCCAAACACCCCTATTGCTGTGGATTATTGGAGTATTCGGCGATGCAGCCACACCCGGCTCTTCTTTCTGTCTCATATGCACAGTGACCATACTAAGGGTCTATCTTCTACATGGAAACATCCATTGTATTGTTCACCAATCACAGCCAAGATCCTTAAACACAAGTTGCAGGTACGATATGAAATAGTGTAAAAGTAGTTGGAGTTGACAAAAGAAGAAAAAAATTAGTTAAGGCATGTACTGTCACGGGCACTAGGAGTCTTTACCCAGGGATCACCAGGTGGTAGGCTTACCAGAGCAATGTAGATGGTAATAGGGTACTCTGGTAGCTGGGTGATCACGGAACAGGAAACAGCAGATGATGAGATGCTCAGGAAAGTCTATGACTAGCAGCACTGGTAATATGGAGGTAATAGTACACGAGGAACTGTAGGACAAGGACACGTGAAGGTAGTCAGTGGTCTGCGATAGCAAGTTGTACCACTGCTATAGTGAGGAGGAATGTCCAACAGAAACGAGGAGGTGATGAGAGTCAGCGGTCTGCGGATAGCAAGTGGTACCGCTGTCTGAGTGAAGGAATGGAATCCAAGTGGAGGTATCCGGGGAGTCAGTGGTCTGCGATAGCAAGTTGTACCACTGCTATGTGAGAGGATACTGGAACAGGTGATACTGGAAACAGGGATCAGTGGTCTGCTACTAGCAAGTTGTACCACTGAATAAATATGTGAGGAGGTGCACGGGGAGAGACTGCAACACAGGATATACACAGGCACCTTATACACGATCCACAGTAACATGCACAATATATATAAATGACTGAACAGGTCTGCAAATATAGAAAGTCTCTTGAAGTAGTCCAGCACAAGTTAACACAGTCAATGATGGCAATAGACTCAGCTGATAGCAGACTCCAGAGGAGAACCAACACAGTCCAGCAAGATATGCAATACACCAGCACAGTCAATGAGAAGTATGCATACCGTGGTTCAGAAGCAGGCAGTCAGATAGGAGTGCAGCGATACCTGAGCGGCAGGAGGCCGGCTGGATGAGAAGTCCCAGGATAGATGAGGCAGCGGTCTAGTAGGTGCAGCGCACAGATAAGTAGACCAACAGGAACACGAATCCACAGGAATCAGTAACACGTGGAACTGGACTCAAGGAGGACCCAGGAGAGTGGAGATGATCCAGCAGAGGAGTAGTTGATGAGATATAAATCCAATGCTGACAGGAGGGTAGACCAGCGGAACACGTGAAGGTGTGGAGAGCGGGTCAGCAGTAGATGGATGATAGCGCGGTCAGCAGCAGCAGGACTCTGCGGTACACGGAGGTAACCAGTAGCAACCAATAGGTGTCAGTAGCGATGGAACACGGGAGAGCAGAGTAGACCAGGAGCTGTTGATCACGGAGAGTAGCGAATGGCAATGAGAGCAGCAGTCTCGAGGAAACACAGGAGAGCTGAGAAGAGACTGCAGTGCACAGGGGCAGCGGATAGGAATCAGCTAACTTGTCACGATGATGAACACAGGCGAGTTGTAGGCTGGAGGCTGTAGTGCACGGAGGCAGCGGATAGGAATCAGCTAACAGTCACGATGATGAACACAGGCGAGTTGTAGGCTGGAGGCTGTAGTGCACGGAGGCAGCGGATAGGAATCAGCTCACAGACTTGATGAGGAACAGGTGAGTGGATGTAAGGTAAAGGTTGGAGTGCACGGAGGCAGCGGGTAGGAACCAGCAAACAGTCACAGTGAAATATAATAGCGTGATGTGGATTAGAGGACTGTAGTGCACGGAGGCAGCGGATAGGAATCAGCAAACAGTCACAATGATATGTAATAGCGTTGAAGTGGTTTGGGAGACTGTAGTGCACGGAGGCAGCGGATAGGAATCAGCAAACAGTCACGATGATACAGTTGATGGTAGAAGTGGTATGGGAACCACAGTAGTAGAAGTGGTTTGGAAACCACAGAGGTAGAAGTGGTTTGGAAACCACAGGAATCAGCAGCGCTGAAAACACGAGGAATACAGGAACACCTTCAGAGACTCATAGGGAATGAGACTCCAAGATCAGGCAACGTGGTGTTGACCACAGGTGCTTAATATAGGGAGTGTTGCCTGATCTGCCAATTGAGTTAAAGGGACATACACTGAAGTATAGAAAAGGGCTGCGCATGCGCAGACCCTCAGGATGGAGGACGGCCACGGTTCCTAAATGTCCGGGAAGAGGCACTCACGGTCCGGTGAGTGACATGTACTCTCATTATTAAATCACATTAAAGCTTAATATAAAATTCTAAGGAAAACCCGATCCCAACAGGATACTTACCTGGGTATTAGCTTTCAGGCTATACAGCAGATTGCCCAACATCATTCCTGTTGGCAGTGTGCTGTCTAAAAAAGACAATGTTGGCAGATGTAAATTGGATGGGCTTCATCTAAAACCTCATCTCAAAATACTCGCCCTCTTGAATCTACCTCTAAACTGTGCTTCGCCTTCCCTCTTATAATTAACTCTCCTGCTTGCAAGACTTCACCCGTTCCTTTGTGCAGCTATGGAATTTCTTACCACACTTGATCAAACTCTCCCCAGCTTCCAAGTTTTAATTTCTTCTATTAAAACCCACCACTTTATTAGAGAATACCTTCTCCTACCTCAGGGGCTGGCTGGCAGACTTTAGCCTGGGGGGCAAGCTCACAGCACTGGCCCATAAGTAGCAGCCCATCCTTAAAAGGTGGTTTTCGGTACAATATATATTTATCAATATAAAAAGAGCCTATTTTAATGTTTCTTAAGTCTGCGATACTTTATTATTATAAATGTTAAATCTTAAATAATAAAAATAAATAATGCAACAAAAAAACAAACCTCACTTTATATTGCATTTTATATGTTCCTTTTCCCTACAGCACTTTTTTATTTTATTTACATACCTGGCTGATTATAATGGGATTTATCAAAATGCTAAAAGCCTGTTTGACAGGTATGCAATGACTCCTGCTCACCACAGTTGAAGACGTAATGACAATATGCTCTCCAGAGCTATTTGGCTATGGTCTGCTAATTCTGGTCTCACAGTGTGTTATTTCCTCTTGTTTTAAGACCCTGGCATGACCCCAACTGATAAAACAATCTCTGGTTCTGTTTGTTTTGAAAATATAAATGTAATTGCTGATTAACTTAGTGTTCTGACCAGAACTGATGTTTGCACTATTTTTGTATATCTTTTGTTTTAATACATGTGTGGTGGTCGAGTACTGATGGGAAATCCTTCCCTTACCTTGTTTCCCAGATACGAGTCAGGTTCTTTTCTCTTTTGGATATCCGGTGGTCAGGAGATAAATACTTCAATGAAAGGGACAAAGATTGGTCAAACAACTTGATTTTATTGAGAATGCGGTAAGGATAGTTTTGGTAAGCCACCGCACCACTGACCCCTTCAGCTCAATAGTAATGACAAAATAATGCGTCTGATCAGCATAGAGCACAATAGCATTTAACATATAACATACACCTGGTTAGTATAAGGCAGAATAATGATAACATCTTCAATACACATTGTCTAATAAGGCACACTGGTAATCACAGTTACTACTTTCACGTTAACAATATCTGACTGGTGATGATGCAATAACCATCAATAATAACCCATCAAGACCTACCGCGCCCACTAGAGGGCTACTTCTTATTCAGGTGTTTGGGGTACCGTGCTATTCCCTATGGGTCAGGCACCCCACTTTTAGCATCTACTGCTGAGTTAACTTGAATTGCAGCGGTACCACTAACACTGAATGTCACACCTTCAATATTAATAAATCAATTCTTAGGTAAATCACATAACATTAACATCATCTAAAACATTTGGTGCACCAATATTATCCCCGGTAACGTTACCATATTTTCCACTCAGTCCTGGGCTGACCTGTGCACAGGAATTTGGGTAGTGTTCCAATGTCCTGCAGAGGTTTCCATCAAGGGTTAAGTATTATAGTGGAAAGGAGAGCTGTTGCTCATTTCAGCCACAAGATGGCACTGTTCTCTGAACAGTCAATAAATCTCTATCAGCACATGTACTCTGCAGCAGGGTATAATGTCCAGATATCAGCACACACACACACACACAGGATATAGCTGGAACGACCGTCTTAATTATTCCCTGCAGCCTGTGTATAGGTATGATCTGGTTGAAAAGCTCTCACAATCCTTCCTTGTACAAGAATGCAATGTCAGTTTTGGATATATTCTCTCATCACTCTTCCCTCTGACACTGGGGTGTGTGCAATACACTGCAGGCTAGGGTTTTACCTGGAGACGGTTCTGCAGTTAGTGGAGATTGTCTTTGGCGCCCCGCTGCGTGTCCCCAGCTGTTCTCCGTCCGCTTTGCTGGTAATGTCACAGTTCTGGCAGCAGCTTATCTTCTCTCTGCTCGGCTGCACATCCTCCCCCTTGTTCCTTCTACCATGCTGCTCTCTCTCACCTCCTTCCTGCACAACCTCTTCCTGTTACTCCCCCAGCCAATCAGGGCCTTCATCCTCCTCCTGTCAATCACTCCTGGGCACAAGTTTTCAGGAGCACAATTAACCTCCTGTAGCCCTGCATTTTAAAAGCATTTATGCACTCCTCTGTGCTGTTCAACAGGGCTTTGGGGTACCACACATGTGTCATATAAAGTTTTGGCTGGCAAGTCTTTCCTTTTGAATACCATATGTTTTTTTTAAAAAATTATGATTGAAGTCTCTCATCTTGTACATTTACACTCCAGACATTGCACCCTGGGTCATATAGATTATAAGTTAATACTCAGAAGACTACTTATTAGTGCAGACTTCAGCACGTGCACTTTGGTAAAGTAAATAGACCGATTTTATTATTATTATTATTATTATTATTAACCAAGCAGCTACAGCCCCTTTAGGATGTGGTGGAAGATTTGCAGCATGAATGTGCAGTCGACAAGTCTGCAGTTATTGCGTGATGCTAGCATGTCAACATGAACCAGAATCTCTAAGGAATGTTCCCAGCAACTTGTTGAATCAAAGTTACAAATAATTCAGGATGTTCTGGTGGAAAAGGGGGTCCTACAGAGTATTATAAAGATGTACCTAATAAAGTGACCACGGAGTGTATATATAAACAACTAAAATTAGTAGTCAGTATTTGTAGCGCACTGTAAAAAAAAAAAATATCCCCTAGGGATCAGACTTAGCTGTATGAATTTATCAGAGCTGGAGTACCTGCTGAAATAGGAAAATATTAAACTTGCAAATATTTGTAACAATAACAGTATCATTCTCTATAACACTAACAGTATAGAAAAGCGTTTGTTCGGGTAATAACTAAATTTCTTTAGATATGCATCTACGCAGTACTGTATTCATGAATTTAAGAATGTAAAGTCATTAAGGAGTAAGCTCTTTAATTTAAATAGGACATACAGTAGTACCATATGTCTGCCACAAACCTCTAGATCAGGGATCGGCAACCCCCAGCATGAGTGCCAGACGTGGCATGCTAACTACTTTTGTCTGGCACGCCGACACTGAAGCTGCTTCAGTAAAGCAGCTGATGATGGCCGAAGCCAGAAGCTCCGTTTCAGCCATCACCGGCTGTTTTATTGAAGCAGCTCCCGGGTTTCTGGATTAAGACGAGTCTCCAAAGGTAAGTAATTTCTGAATTTCTTGGGGCAACTGTGGCATACTATGAATTTCTGGGGGAAATTGTGGCATACTATGAATTTCTGGGGGAAATTTTGGCATACTATGAATTTCTGGGGGAAATTGTGGCATACTATGGATTTTTGGGGGCAATTGTGGCATACTATGAATTTCTGGGGACAACAGTGGCATACTATGAATTTCTGGGGGAAATTGTGGCATACTATGAATTTCTGGGGGAAATTGTGGCATACTATGAATTTCTGGGGACAACAGTGGCATACTATGAATTTCTGGGGACAACAGTGGCATACTATGAATTTCTGGGTGCAACAGTGGCATACTATGAATTTCTGGGTGCAACAGTGGCATACTATGTATTTCTCGAGGCAACAGTGGCATACTATGAATTTCTCGGGGCAACAGTGGCATACTATGAATTTCTGGGTGCAACAGTGACATACTATGAATTTCTGGGTGCAACTGTGGCATGCTATGAATTGGGGGCACAACTATAAGGCATGATATGAATTGAGGGCACAACTATGTGGCACGATATGAATTATGGGCACAACTATGTGGCATAAGATGAATTGGGGGCACAATTATGAGGCATGATGTGAACTGGGGCACTTCTGTGCGGCATGTTTTTTTCTGGTCCTGTTACTGTTACTATGATATTAGCCTCATAAAATGAGACGTAATTTTATATATAAATATATGGCCACCAAGAGGGAGGCGGCTACAAATGGCCTGCTTGGGGGGCCCAGGGCCTAACTGGAGACCTATCTTTTTTAAAAAAAAACAATGCATTTTAAAAGTACTTTTTTTTTTTTTTGTTCGTGGGTGTTGCTCATTCGCGCACCCACGAGTGCAAGGTCGCCAGGTCATGTGACTGCAGCGGTCACATGGTACTCAGTGCAGGCGGACTGCTGGATATCTTCCCGTCCTGTGTGCTGTGCAGTGGAGAATAAGGTAAGAAGAAGGTGTGCTGGAGAGGTGGCATTTGTGACTTAAGGTGCTAGAGAGAGGGCATGTGTGCCTAAAGGTGCTGGAGAGGGGGCATGTGTGACTAAAGGTGCTGGAGAGAGGGCATGTGTGCCTAAAGGTACTGGGCAGAGAGGGGGCAAGTGTGATTAAAGCATGTGGGCAGAGGGAGGCACGTGTGATTAAAGCATGTGGGCAGAGGGGACATATGTGAGCAAAGCTGCTGGGCAGAGGGGGCATGTGTGAGTAATGCATTTTTCTGCAAGGAAGTGGCCTAGTGCTTTTCACCTGCTAGACACGCCCCCAATGATATATATATATATGCATATATATATATATATATATATATATATATATGCATATATATATATATATATATATATATACACCCAACTTGCACACCTGGGCTTGACAAGATTTCGGGGCTAAGAATCAAACTACCATTATTATGTTCAGCTGGCTGTGGGTCTTGTGATTGGTCAGGCACAAATTCAGTGGTGCCACTTTGCTCCTGCTGAATATTTTTTCTAGTGTATCGCTTCTTATGTGCATCTTTATGGATACATCATATTGTGGCCCTTCTTGATAGATGTTTCGCATGTCAAATAAGTACAGGCTAGGCTGGTATAATCAGCAGGTTCAGTGGACAGGATGCTGTGCATGTAGATCTTACAGAAACATGTCTCCAAGTTATCTCCAATAGTCCTTTCATAATATAAAATAGGACTAACTGACACTTCCCAAGAAGTAGAAATATATAAATATATATACAGTGGTTGAAGTGGGCCGGTATACAGCAGTATGCCACACCGTCACTTCTACCACTGCTTTGTTGAACCAAAGCAAAAATGATTTTGGCCCTTGATAGTAACATAGTAACATAGTTGATGAGGTTGAAAAAAGATACCAGTCCATCAAGTTCAACCTATTTTGGATCTCCTGCGATCCTGCACTTATATTTGAAATTGATCCAGAGTAAGCAACCGCCAATCTGTTTCAATTGTGAAAATCCCCCCAGACTCAATATTGCAGTCCTATTTTTACCCTATATCCACTACCATCCTTCATTTTAATTAACGGTCGTATCCCTGGATACACTTTTCCGCTAAAAATGTGTCTAACCCTTTCTTAAACATATCTATTGAATCTGCCATCACAAGCTTCCCTGGCAATGAATTCCATATATTGACTGCCCTTACTGTAAATAACCCCTTCCTTTGCTGGTTGTGAAATTTCCTCTCCTCTAACCTTAGGGGGTGACCACGTGTCCTGTGTATAGTCCTTGGGGTAAAAAGTTCCCATGAAAGTTCTCTGTAATGACCCTTGATGTATTTGTACATTATAATCATATCTCCTCTTAGATGCCTCTTTTCTAAAGTAAACATGCCTAAACTGGCTAACCTTTCCTCATAACTTAATGACTCCATATCCTTTTTCAATTTTGTCGCCCTTCTCTGAACCCTTTCTAATTCCAGAATATCTTTTTTATAGAGTGGTGCCCAGAACTGTACTGCATATTCAAGATGAGGTCTTACCAACGATTTATACAGTGGCAAAATTATACTATCTTCCCTTGCATCTAAGCCCCTTTTTATGCATGCCAATACTTTGTTTGCTCTTGCAGCTGCTGCTTGACATTGAGCACTATTGCTAAGTCTACTGTCTACAAGCACTCCCAAATCTTTTTCCATTATAGATTCTCCTAAAATTCCATTTAATTTATAGATTGCATTCTTGTTATTGATCCCTAAATGCATAACCTTACATTTATCTATGTTAAACCTCATATTCCATTTGGCCACCCAATCCTCCAGTTTATTTAAGTCCCTCTGTAGAGAGCTACATCTTGCTCTGATTTTATTACCTTACAGAGTTTAGTGTCAATACCAAAAATAGAAACTTTACTCTCTAAACCATCACCAAGGTCATTAATAAATATATTAAAAAGGAGTGGACCCAGCACAGAACCTTGAGGTACTCCACTTGAAACTTTTGACCAATTAGAAAATGTTCCATTTATCACAACTCTCTGTTCCCTATTCTCTAACCAGTTTTCGATCCAAGTACAAATGTTTATTCCTAGACCCAGTTCCCTTATTTTGTAAACCAACCTCTTATGTGGCACTGTTTCAAAGGCCTTTGCAAAATCTAAGTAGACCACATCTACTGTGTTGCCCTGGTCTAAGTTCCCACTGACTTTCTCATAGAAACTAATTAGATTAGTTTGACATGACCTATCCCTCACAAATCCATGTTGATTCCCACTAATAATTTTATTGCGCACCAAGTAATCCTGAATACTATCCCTTAAAATACCTTCCAGTAGTTTCCCCACTATTGATGTCAGGCTTACAGGTCTATAATTCCCTGGTTGTGATCTCGTCCCCTTTTTAAACAATGGCACCACATCTGCTATTTGCCAATCCCTTGGTACTTACTGAGCCTGATGAGATTGAATCTCTGAAAATTAAGGCTAGCGGTCTAGCTATTTCCGAGTTTAACTCCATAAGAACCCTTGGGTGTATGCCATCCGGACCTGGAGCTATTTTTATCTTAATATTCTTCAGTCGCCTTTGGACTTCTTCCTCTGACAACCAAGTATTAATTAATGGTATGGTTTCATTTCCATTTTTATGTATTACTCCTACCATTTGTTCCTCTCTAGTAAATACTGAAGAAAAGAAAGTGTTTAATACCTCTGCTTTTTCCTTAGTATCCTTTATCAATTCACCCATCTCACTTCTTAGGGGTCCTATATTATCTTTTTTAATCCTTTTGCCATTTATATACTTAAAAAACTTTTTGAGGTTTGTCTTACTTTCTTTTGCAACGTGCCTTTCATTTTCTAATTTAGCCAATCTAATTTCCTTTTTGCATGTTTTATTACATTCCTTGTACCCACGGAAGGACTCCTCTGACCCTTCAGATTTAAACAATTTAAATGCACGCTTCTTCCTTTGCATTTCTTCCCTTACCTTTTTATTTAGCCACATTGGTTTACTTAATTCTTAGAACTAGGCATTAGATATATTTTAGTTCGTTTTTCTTTGAACAAAGAGGATTCCAACCAATCCATCCTGAATATGTAAAACAACTTTGTTCTAAATATTGCCAAGGATGGTGGAGACTCCTGAATCCACATCTGTAATATACTTTTTCTTGCAACCGCAGAGATGATCATTAGCATTTTCCCATTTCACTTTGTCATCCTAAATAAATTAGGGGTATATCCCAAGATTGCCAGCTCTGGGGACAAAGGGGGTATATTGCTCTACAGAATATCCATGGTGTAATGATATACCTGTCTCCAAAACATTTAATAAAAGGACAGCCCCATATACAATGGTAAAAAGTAGCCAGATGATCATGACATTTAGGGCAGCTACTTGAGTCAAATAGGCCCATGTTATATCTGCGGTGAGGATATAAATACCCTCAATGGAAAATATTATAATACATTTCTCTATAAGTAATAGCAGAAAGAGTGTAAAGTGAGTAAAGTAATGTCTTACGAATTTGATCCTCTGAAATATGAGGAAAAACATTTGCCCAATGGGATAAACCCGATGATGTTTTAACCATATCAAATGAACTTCTCAATAATTTATAATTTAATGAAATAGCTTTCCTACCACTAAATGGTCTATCCAGCAACTGATCTAATTAGTTGCTCCAATCCACAGAATGCAGGATCTTTAATACAGTATTTACATAGTGTCTGGCCTGAAATATCGCAAAAACCTGTAAATGCGGAATCTGAAACCTGTCCATAATTTGAGTTATAGTCAGAGAATCCTGTATGGAAACATTAACCAATGATTTCACACACTTAATACCCCTCATATACCATTGATTAAAAGGATGCGAAGCATGACCAGATTGAAAATCCGGGTTTTGAAAAAAGGTAAATACAATGTATAATTGCTATTCATATGGAACTTGCTTCTTTTAAAATGCCAGGCCTTCCAGACTGTCATCGATAATGGATTAGCCGAGATGTCCCTTGGGATCTTTTGTTTATTATAATATAGAAAAACAGGCAAACCTGCTCCAGACAGGAATGATTGTTCCAAATCATTATTTGCAAAGAAATTATCAGCATGCAGCCAATCTCTGATAAACCTTAAGATTCCTGCGTAACTATATAATTTTAAATTGGGAAAATTTATATCGCCCTCTGTCATGCTTTGCTGAAGCTTGAATAAACTTATTCTTGACCGCTTGGATTTCCATATTCAATTTCTAAATTTTCTATTCAGCCTCTTTTCCTCATATGGTGAGATTAATATAGGCAACATTTGTAAGGGGTACAAGATCTTTGGAAATTTTAATTAAATTAGCTCGGCCCAAATAAGAGAGCATGAAATGTTTCCAACTAGCCGTTACATCCACTACAGATTTAACCACCCTACCCATGTTAAGACTATACAGATCATGAATATACTTAGGCAATTGATTGCCTATATATTTAATTGCTCTATTAGCCCAGGTCAAAGAATAGTCCTTGCTCCATATTGGCCTATTCTCTAATCCCTGTGACATCGCAACTGACTTGGACTGATTATTCTGAAAACCTGAGACCTTTCCATACTCATTAATTATTTCAATAATGCAGGAACGGTTAAATGAGGGTTGGATAGAAATAACAATAAATCGTCAGCGAATGCAACCAATCTAATTTCCTGAATTCCCACCCTTATCCCAGAAATTTTGGGATGGGTTTCTATAATGCGGAAGAGAGGGTCAAGTGCCAGATTAAACAAAAGTGGCGAAAGCAGGCAACCTTGTCTAGTACACCGTGTTATCATTGTAGGAGAACTAAATTGCCCATTAATAGAAACGTTTTTTGGTTGGTATAAAGAAATCTAATAATTTGGAAAAATTCATGTCCAAAAGCCCTTGTTTCCATTACTAGAAGAAGATGTTGCCAAGAGACCGTATCAAAGGCCTTTTTGGCATCAAGGTTTAAGATGATATCTGAATTTTTCTTTGCCTTGCGGACCCCGCTATTATGGCTGCTATTGCAATCCTAACCCCTTTTACTGAGTGTCTATTTTGGGTAAAATCCATTTGATGTGGAGTAAGCAAATCCGACATTATAGATTGTAATCTGTTTGCTAAGACTTTTGTCAAGATTTTAAAATCTAGGTTTAACAAAGTAATGGGCCTATACGAGGAAACTAAATCTGGTCTCTTGCCAGGCTTAGAAATAAAAATAGTATGAGCCTCATTAAATCTTGAGTAAGGTAAAGGATCCTTAAATATTTTTTATATAAAGTGTTTAAAACGGGAACCAGTCTATGTCAAAGCAATTTGTAATAGTCTCCATTACAGACATCTGGTCCCGGGGATTTATTAGATGCTAAATTCTTGATTACCACTTCAACCTCCTAATATCTGAATTCAGTTTTTCCCGCTGGATACTATTAAGTTTAGGGAGCTTAGCCTCATCAATTAATTTTTGTGGTATTTTTGGATCAGCTGGACAAGCTTTATAAAGCTCTTCATAATATGATTGAAACTGAGATTATTTTTGATGTATCAGAAACACGATACCCCATGTTTGAGTCTTTAATAACAAGAACTCGATTTCGACCCTTTGGTGGCTTGGTCATATTAGCCAATAATTTACCTGCTTTATTCCCCCATCTGTAATATTTATTTCTGATAAAATCAACACTGGATTGAGCATTAGATAATAAAAAACTGACTCATATATTTCTAAGTTAACTGTAGTAGGGTGTAAGGTGTAAATATCAAATGCCTGTTTCATAGACATATATAAAGAATTATATTTCATTTTGGTTGCTTTTTTTATTAGCCAGATATGCAATAATATATCCTCTCATAACTACTTTCGAGATTTCACAAAAAAGAATTGAATCTTCCCAATATTCTAAATTGTCATCTACAAATTCCGTCCATTCATTATTTAAATATTCCATAAATTGTTCTGATTAACTAAGATAAGAGGGGAACCTACATATTCTATGTGAGACATAAGGAGCCCTAGAATTAACTTGAATTGAAATTGGAGCATGATCTGAAACTACAATACCATGAAGATGTGGTTTGATTACACGTCAAAAAATCTGATATAAAATATATGACTAAAATATAACCAATCCTTGACATGGTATTATGAACTGAGAATGAAAAGTAAAAGATTTTTCCAATGGGTTATGTAGTCTCCAAGGGTCCGATAGCACATGATGGGTTTTCAGTAAATGTATATTATTCCAAAGGGAACCAGAGAGGGCAGATGGACGATCTGATTTATTTATCGATTTTGGGTTATCCATTGTATTAAAATCTCCCCCGATTATCAATTTAGAAATATTATTATCTGTCAATTAATTGAGAGATATGAGAGAACAAATAATGGTTAGGAGCAGATAGAGCATAAATATTTAACAGAGTGAATTTTTCACCCTCTATAATAACCTGTAATAATAAGTATCTACCCTCTGAATCCTGAACCATACTTTCAATAGTGTAAGTTAACCATTTATGAAACACTATTGCTACTCCCCTCTTCTTCGAGATAAAAGAAGCTGTATAACAATCCCTTATCCATGACGCCCTTAGTGACAAACTCTGTGCAAGATTCCAGTGGCTTTCCTGGAGAAAGGCTATATCTGGAGACAAAGATTTTATATGTTTTGCAACCTTTTTATGTTTTATTGGCGAATTCCAACCAGCTACATTTCAAGGGTATATTTATTAAAACTGCGGGTTTGAAAAAGTGGAGATGTTGCCTATAGCAACCAATCGGATTCTAGCCGTCATTTTGTAGAATGTATTAAATAAATGATAACTAG
The DNA here is from genome assembly GCF_038048845.1 of Mixophyes fleayi. Taxonomy (NCBI): domain Eukaryota; kingdom Metazoa; phylum Chordata; class Amphibia; order Anura; family Limnodynastidae; genus Mixophyes; species Mixophyes fleayi. The sequence goes on from NC_134403.1 coordinate 283,113,448, forward strand.
AATTTGATTGGTTGCTGTATGCAACATCTCCACTTTTTGTAACCCGCAGTTTAGGAAATCTAGCAATAAGTTCTGAAATTTTGGTAATCCCTTGCAGTAACATCCAAATCACGGACACTGGGAGTGCATGACAAAGGTCCACAGTTTAATGTGATACGTTTTATAGATTATAGTTTTGTATTAAAAATTTTGTCGTAAAAGTCACATTGCACCAAACTTTGTAAATGTGTAGCTCATCTTTGGCCAAGGGTGTACCAATAGCCAAAAAGATGATTTAAAATTGTATTTCAGATTTTCTGCCAATTTTCAAGAATAGCAAATTCTTATCTAAAATAATTGCCTTTTCCATGTTTCAAAGTAGCATCAATTTATTCCTAGAACAGCATCAATAATGACGTTTCTCTCTTAGGTTAAGAGTAAATTGATCAATCCTTTGGAGGTTGGAGTATGCCACCAGCTACAGTTGGATGACTGTGGAATCGAGACAATGTCAGTCACTCTGATAGATGCCAACCATTGCCCTGGTTCTGTTATGTTCTTGTTTGAAGGATACTTTGGTACTGTCCTACACACAGGTAAATATGATGTGATTACTTTTTATAGCCAGATTTTCAAGATTGTATACATGTTTTACCAATTTGTTCCAACCACTTTTCTGCAACTTTTTTCAAATTTGAAATGGTCACATCAGCAAATATAAATGTATTGTTGCAGCGTTTGAAATATGACATTTTAAAACTAAGGTTTCGTCCTCATTTAGACTTGAATGCAAAAATAAGCCTTGAACATGCAACAATGCATCTGCCCATTTGTATCTTTAAATCTTCAGCTGCACATACTGTATGTTAAGATACATCCAATTTAAAATCACGGGTTTATATGCACCCGACACAAAGATACAATAGTCATCAGCATCGACTTCTGTTGACAATGATGATTGTTGTAGCGTTAAAATTATATATATATATATACACATGTATATATATATATGCCTGTGTGTGTATATATGTGTGTGTGTGTATATATATATATATATATATATATATATATATATTAGAGATGTGCGGTTCAAAAAACTTAATATCTGACTTTGGGAATCTGAGGGACACAGTGTCTTGAGACTCGATCTTTCCCACCAAAATCGGATTTCAAAACAAGGCAAAACGTCACTTCATTTGTAAAACTAATTTTGGATCGCCATCTTTTGTGTATATAATCTTCCCTTGTTCTCTCAAGTGCCATTTTGGAACAGACATCATGTAGGGAGGAGGTTAGCCGCTGTGCTCTACTCATTAAATAGCGTTAAGGGTGAACCAGGGACATAGCAAAGCTATAGAATCTTGTCATTGTAAAGTTCTGTAAAGAATAGTCAGCTACAATAGTTTGCTGATCAATTGCTTTCAATTTCAAGGACAATTCCATCTTGCACTATTTTACATTTTGGCTTTGGTCTATCAACTTGTGTAACAGTCGACAATTCAGGTGTCAACAGTATTATTAGGTCACCAATTCACATAGTGGACAGTATCATTAGGTAGACAATTCAAATGTCAACAGTATTATTATAGGAGTAGAGGGACAGTGATAGGGACAGGTTTAAGGGTAGGAATAGGGACAGGGTTAGGGATAGGGATAGAGTTATGCATAATACTGTCTATATTTGAATTGTCATCCTAATAAATACTGTCTACATATTACGACTTACCTATCCCAGCTCCAGCGCTGTCTCCTGTCTCGCTTGAGCGGCTGCCCGGCACTTCCGGATATCAGCTCAGGTGATGGCTGGCCAGGGCAGGTTTTTCAAATCTGCTCTTGTATTTAAACAGTGCTCTGACACTCGTTCAGTGTCAGAGCAACTTTGTTGCCAGCCCCTCTGTCACGGGCACTAGGAGTCTTTGCCCAGGATATCACCAGATGTAGTCTTACCAGAGTAGTGTATGCACACAGTGGTCTTCTGGTAGCAGGGTGACTAGCGGAACAGGAGAATCAGCAGATGGTGAGAGGATGCTAGAGGAAAGTCTATGACTAGCAGCAACAGGTTATGAGTTAAACAATATGAAAACGAGGATCTTGATGGACGTGAAGACGTGAGGAAAGTCAGTGGTCTTCGTACAGCAAGTTGTACCACTGCTATAGTGAGAGGAATGTCCAGGGATAGATAGGAGGTAGTGAAGTCAGTGGTCTGCGTACAGCAAGTTTTACCACTGCTTGTAATGATGGGACAGGTTTCAGGTGCAAGTAGGTAACGGGGAAGTCAGTGGTCTGCGTATAGCAAGTTGTACCACTGCTTATAGTGAGGAAACTTGTAACTGGTGCCAATAGGAAACAGGGAGTCAGTGGTCTGCGTTCAGCAAGTTGTACCACTGCATATATAGGTGAGGATAGGCACTAGGGTAGATGAATGGAGCATCAAAGGTAACACGGAGAGCACAAGGAACTTGATTCCAATGGTATATATAATACAATAGCAAATGACTAGCGCTGCTTGGAGATACAAAGTCACTACAGAGATCCAGGACATATGAGACAAAGTCAATAGCATCTATAACTTCGTGAGATAGAGGACTCCGTAGATGAGCAGAACACAGTCCAAGCGGATATGCAATAAACTGGTAAAGTCAATAAAAGATAATCATACCGCGGTTCAGTTGAGCAGGCTGTCACGAGAGAAACACAGGGATAGCTGAGCGGCTGAACGCCGACACGAGTAGAGACCACAGGAGAGTGGTAGCGGTAATCCGTGTCTGTGAAGCACACAGACAGAGAACATAACACGAAAGGAGCAATGATGATTCTTGCGGAAGTCAGCAGGAATAGTAGACACGATGAAACACAGCAGAGTTGAAGCGGTCAGGCAACCGGCAATGCAGTAGTCAGGAATCAGCTAGGACTGAAGACACGATGAACACAGGAGAGTTGAAGCGGTCTGGAAACCGGTAGTGCAGTAGCGAGGAATCAGCTGGGACTGAAGACACAATGAAACACAGGAGAGTTGAAGAGGTCTGGAAACCGGTAATGCCGTAGCGAGGAATCAGCTGGAACTGAAGACACGATGAAACACAGGAGAGTTGAAGCGGTCTGGAAACCGGTAATGCCGTAGCGAGGAATCAGCTGTAACTGAAGACACGATGAAACACAGGAGAGTTGAAGCGGTCTGGAAACCGGTAATGCCGTAGCGAGGAATCAGCTGGAACTGAAGACACGATGAAACACAGGAGAGTTGAAGCAGTCTGGAAACCGGTAATGCCGTAGCGAGGAATCAGCTGGAACTGAAGACACGATGAAACACAGGAGAGTTGAAGCGGTCTGGAAACCGGCAATGCAGTAGCGAGGAATCAGCTGGAGTTGAAGACACGATGAAACACAAGAGAGTTGAAGCGGTCTGGAAACCGGCAATGCAGTAGCGAGGAATCAGCTGGAGCTGAAGACACGAGGAAACACAGGAACACCTTCAGAGACTCACAGGGAATGAGACTCCAAGATCAGGCAATGAGGTATTGACCACAGGTGCTTTAAATAGGGAGTGTTGCCTGATCAGCCAATTAACTAAAAGCAACAGGTCTGAAGAGTTCATAGAGGCTGGGCATGCGCAGACCATCAGGATGGCGGGCGGCCACGGTTCCTGACAACGGGAGAAGAGGCACTCACATTCCGGTGAGTGACAGTACCCAGCCTTTTAAAGGTGGGCACAGAACACATGGAACCGGGTTTGCCCGGAAATTTGGAATAGAACTTTTTTAGAAGAGCTGGGGCGTTGAGATCCTCAGCCCTAATCCATGAACGCTCTTCAGGGCCAAAGCCCTTCCAATGAACGAGGAAACGAAGAACACCTCGCGAAATTTTTGCATCCAATATATGTGTGATTTCAAAGTCCTCCTCTTGAAGAGCTTGAACTGGCCGAGGTGCTGAAGGAGGAGCAGAGAAACGGTTGATAATGAGAGGTTTGAGCAATGACACATGGAAGGCATTGGAAATACGAAGGTTCTTGGGAAGTAAAAGTTTGAAACAAACTGGGTTTAACACTTGAATGATCCTATATGGACCAATAAAACGAGGAGCGAACTTCATAGATGGGACCTTCAAACGAATATTTTTGGTTGATAACCATACACGATCTCCAATTTTAAGTGGTGGAATAGCCCGCCTCTTTTTATCTGCAAAGGACTTATATCTGGCAGATGTCTTCTTTAAACAGGTTTTGACCTGAGACCAAATATTTTTGAAGGTCTGACAAACAGTCTCTACAGCAGGAACTTGGGTGGGCAGGAGGGCAGGAAATTCCGGAAAAGACGGATGGTGACCGTAAACCACAAAAAACTGAGTTTTAGAAGATGACTCATGATACATGTTGTTATGGGCGAATTCAGCCCATGGAAGCAAATCGACCCAGTTATCTTGGTTGGCTGAAGAGAACATCCTTATGAAAGTCTCAAGATCTTGATTGACCCTCTCGGTCTGTCCGTTTGATTGAGGATGGTAGGAGGATGAGAGTGATAATCGAATACCCAAGGTCTTACAAAGGGCTCGCCAGAATCTGGAAACGAACAGCACCCCTCTATCTGAAACGATCTCTGAAGGACATCCATGAATATGGAAAATCTCTTTAATGAAATGATCAGCCAGGGTAGATGAAGAAGGTAAACCGGTCAAAGGAAAAAAATGTGCCATCTTCGAAAATCTATCTACCACTACCCAAATTGTATTACACTTTTTACTAGGAGGAAGATCAGTAACAAAGTCCATACTAATATGGGTCCAAGGCTTGAAAGGAATGGGTAGTGGTTGAAGTAGACCCGCCGGTGTTCTGCGGGAGGTCTTGAACTGGGAACACAATTCGCAGGCAGCCACAAAATCTTTGACATCTTTCCTCATGGAAGGCCACCAGTAACTACGAGAAAGAATTTCGAAAGTCTTGCGTTCACCAGCATGTCCAGAAAAACGTGAAGAATGAAACCACGACAGGATTCTTTTCCTAAGGGATGGAGGCACGAGAGTTCTCCCAAACGGTAGCACCTTAGTGGATGAAGCAGCCAGAGAAACACATTTGGGATCTAATATTGAGTGGTTAGGACCATCTTCAACGTCTGAGGACGTCACAAATGCCCGAGATAGGGCGTCTGCTTTTTTATTTTTAGCAGCTGGTTTGAAGGTTATAATAAGTTCAAAACGAGAAAAGAAAAGAGACCATCTTGCTTGACGAGGATTCAAACATTGAGCAGACTGTAAATATGATAAATTTTTATGATCTGTAAAAATTGTCACAGGATGGCAAGCTCCCTCCAGTTAATATCTCCACTCCTCTAATGCTGCTTTTATAGCCAGCAACTCCTTGTCCCCAATGGTATAATTTTTCTCTGCAGGTAGAAGACCCCGAGAATAAAAGGCACAAGGATGGAATTTTTGTTGCTCCGATCTTTGGGATAGAATGGCTCCTATGCCAACATTAGAGGCGTCTACCTCTAGGAAGAAGGGAAGCGTCACATCAGGCTGTCGAAGAACAGGAGCGGAGGAGAAGGACTCTTTGAGAAACTGGAAAGCTTGAAGGGCCTCCGAGGACCATTGTTTCGTATTAGCCCCTTTACTGGTTAGGGCCACAATAGGAGATACAATCGAGGAAAAATCTTGGACGAAGCGTCTGTAATAATTAGCAAAACCTAAAAAACGCTGAATTGCACGAAGAGTAGTTGGCTGAGGCCAATGTAATACAGCATTCACCTTGTCTGGATCCATCTGAAGACCGACTCCGGGGACAATATATCCCAGAAATGGAATCTGGGGCAACTCAAATGAACATTTTTCTAACTTGCAGAATAACAAATTTTTTCGGAGTCTGGAAAGGACTTCTGCCACGTGTTGATTATGAGAAGGCAGGTCCTGGGAAAAGATTAATATGTCGTCCAGATAGACGACGACACAAACATATAACAAGTCCCGGAAGATCTCATTAACGAAACCCTGGAAAACAGCGGGGGCGTTACACAACCCGAAGGGCATAACTAAATATTCATAGTGCCCATCTCTGGTGTTGAAAGCTGTCTTCCATTCGTCACCGGACCTGATTCGAATTAAATTATAAGCACCACGGAGATCCAACTTGGTAAAGATCCGGGCTCCTTTGATGCGATCAAAAAGCTCAGTAATTAATGGAATGGGATACCAATTTTTGATGGTAATGGCGTTGAGTCCACGATAATCTATACAAGGACGTAATGACCCATCCTTCTTTTTCACAAAGAAGAATCCTGCTCCAGCGGGAGAGGAAGAAGGTCGAATAAATCCTCGCTGGAGATTCTCTTTGATATACTCCGATGTAGCTTGAGTCTCCGGTAAAGAAAGTGGATACACACGACCCCTAGGAGGAGTCTTGCCAGGTTGAAGATCAATCGGACAGTCCCAAGAACGGTGAGGAAGAAGACGTTCAGACTGAAGCTTATCAAATACATCGGCAAAGGAAGCATACTGAGGAGGAAGACCCGGTGAACACGGTGAAATAGAGGATTGCTGTATCTTGAGTGGAACAACTTGAGTAAGGCAATGATGATGACATTCAGGGCCACAAGACGTAACTTGAGGAGTGTTCCAGTCAATCTGAGGAGAATGCAGTTGAAGCCATGGAAGGCCTAGAACAATAGGACTGATAGTAACAGGAAGAATTAGAAAATAAATTTTTTCTTGGTGTAAGGCTCCAATTTGAAGAGTTACTGGAGACGTACTCTGAGTAATGAGACCATTAATAATACGTGATCCATCGATTGCAGTAACGGTAATAGGTACCTTTAAAGAAACCACTGGTAGGAACCATTGATTCACAAGGGATTTAGAAATAAAGTTTCCTGCAGCTCAAGAATCAATAAATGCTTGGGACACAAAGGATTTGGTAGCTAAGGAAATGGTAACATCAAAAGCACAAACTTTTAATTTCGTGGAACTTGGAGAGGACTCCAAAGACCCTAACTTCACCTCTCCAGAATTAGTTAGGGTCTGGCATTTCCCGACTTTTTAGTACATGAGTTGAGCATGTGAGTAGAATCAGCACAATAGATACAGAGTCTATTTTTTACTCTTCGGTCTCTTTCCTCTGAAGTTAATTTGGAGCGACCTATCTCCATAGGTATTACCGGAGATGGAGCTTGACGAACTTGAGGTCCTGAGCGAAGAGGTGCCTTATGGGAAGTTGTTTTTTCTGAATCTCTCTCACGAAATCTCATGTCCACACGATGGCAAAGAGAAATCAAATCCTCCAAGGAAGAGGGTAATTCTTGTGAGGTCAGTGCATCTTTAATTTTATCAGAAAGCCCCTGCCAGAAGGCGGCAATCAAAGCCTCAGTGTTCCACTGAAGTTCAGAGGCTAGTATCCGAAATTGGATGACGTACTGAGCTACAGTGCGAGATCCTTGGCGTAGTCTGGAAACCGGTAATGCCGTAGCGAGGAATCAGCTGGAACTGAAGACACGATGAAACACAGGAGAGTTGAAGCAGTCTGGAAACCAGTAATGCCGTAGCGAGGAATCAGCTGGAACTGAAGACACGATGAAACACAGGAGAGTTGAAGCGGTCTGGAAACCGGCAATGCAGTAGCTTGGAATCAGCTGGAGCTGAAGACATGAGGAAACACAGGAACACCTTCAGAGACTCACAGGGAATGAGACTCCAAGATCAGGCAACGAGGTATTGACCACAGGTGCTTTAAATAGGGAGTGTTGCCTGATCAGCCAATTAACTAAAAGCAACAGGTCTGAAGAGTTCATAGAGGCTGGGCATGCGCAGACCATCAGGATGGCGGGCGGCCACGGTTCCTAACAACGGGACAAGAGGCACTCACAGTCCGGTGAGTGACACCCCCACTCCTTGACCTAATCCCTGTGTTTGCTCCGGACTCCCCCCTTCTGGGTGTTTTCCTGATTGATTCCTGTGTACCGAACCTCTGCCTGCTGACTAGTCTCCTGATTGATCCCTGTGTACCGAACCTCTGCCTGCTGACAACTCTCCTGATTGATTCCTGTGTACCGATCTTGGCTTCCATTATGACTCTGCTTCTGCCTTCTGCTTGTGCCCTGCCTTACCTGCATGTGTAACATTTAGGCTTGTGTGACCATTCTTCTATCTCACCGTACCACTGTGTACATCAGTGCTTGTCCGGTTACCTTATCTTCGCAGTACTATGCCCTGGGGCAACCCAGAGGACCGTGACCTACGAGTTCTCTGTAGCAAAGTCCATCCTGCCCTGCAGCGGCTCTTGGTGAATACCGGGGAACTTATTAGACTCCGCACCACTGGGCCAGCCAGCGTCAACCAGGGTTAGTACCGGATTTCCAAATTTTCCGTGACAGTTTGCTCTGACCAAGAATGGACCCTGCTGAGAACCCCTCACATAAGGATTTACTTGAACATTTGGTTGGAAGAGTGTAAAAACAGAAATCCAACCAGGAACAGCAGCTGAAGTTTCTCCAAGGTATGTCTGCTCGCATTGATACCCTTCAGAATTTCCTGCTGGCATCTGGTTCCTCAGCATCACCTTCAGTATCTGCCTCTATTCCAACTCCAGCACCCAGTTCTCAATTCTGCAAACCCAATCCTCCTAAGTTTGATGGGGATCCTAAGCTCAGCAGGGGATTTTTAAATCAATGTGCGATACAATTCGACCTTCTTCCTGGGAATTTCCGTTCAGAGAAAGCCAAAGTCGCCTACATTATCTCCCTTCTTTCAGGGCAAGCTCTCGCCTGGGCATCCCCTTTGTGGGAGAGGAATGATCAGTTGCTTCATAATTGCTCTTAATTTCTGTCCACCTTTAAGAAGATTATCGATGAGCCCGGAAAAGTCTCCAATGCAGTCACTGGTATTCTTCATTTGCATCAGGGTTCTCAGTCGGTGGGCCAATACGCTGAAGGTCATCCAATGCTTTCTGGGTTTCTCTAACTATTAAAGGCAGTTTATTAAAGGTAATTCTTCGATCAATGCCCCCATTACAGCTTTAACTAAGAACAAATAAAAACAATACCTTATGGCGCTTGACAGGCTGTGATGGGTCTGCAGTTCCCCTAAAAAAATGTGTAACAAGAAATAAAGTTTGCAGCAATGAACCTTGAATCACACAAAAGATAAATAAGGTTTCATAGGAGTACCAGTAGAAGGGGTAAACACATGATTGTCACAATCTGCCTCCTGCAGCTCCTGTTTACCAGGAGCTATGCAGTACCACCATGCCACCAAAGGGGCCACTGTGGCGCTTGAACTGTTTCCCTTCCTGTTGAGCTAATGTTGTTTTCTCAGCATGATTTACACCTGCCGCTACTCCTTTATAGATAGCCTCGCCTAGCAGTCTAGGCCAGATCATCAGGTCACTCTACATGATAGGAAGCATCCTTTGACTCCTGTTGCTGGTTATACTTACCTGTGTACTTGACCTTGTGGTTTTGCTGTTCATTCCACTGCTGCAGACACAGCTCATCATCTATTCGGTTCCTGAGTTATACACCAGTGTGGATTTCTGTGCTTCTGCTCTCTACAGCTCATTGATTCTCAGTGTAACCTGTTCAGCTTACTTCCTCTGTTACCTGCTGTCTGTTCTCAAGTGTTTCAGCATTACCTGGCTTCTGAGTCTCAGCACCTTTCTAGAGGTATCTGACCCTGCAACCCGAACTGACTGTGTGGAATTTTATGTTCTCCAAGTGGTTTTTTTGGTTATTTTTTGGTTTCCTCCGAATGCTCCAATTTCGTCACACTCCAAAAAATATACTGGTTGGTTAATTTGGTTTAAATAAACAAGTAGCGTTATTTTGTATTTTAAAATATTATGGTACTGGCTTAACCATGAATTACTGCATAAAATGCAACAGATTGTATATTGGGGGGAAGTATATTTCTTAATATTCACTTCCCTTACATGGTGCACGAACCAGTTAGTGGTACGCACATCATATACACTTTTAGGCAAGGGTCACACACTCATTAGCAATGTGGCACTGCTTGCAAAAGGTCCTTCATCATTTTCAGCTCCAGGCCCATGTGGTCCTTAAAATGGCACTAGCTCCTATAAGACTAATGTGGGAAGATTGTGGTGCCAAACGTCCAACTTGTTAAATGCCTCTTTTGCTTTCATGCACTACACTGCTAAATATAGATTGTTTTATATAAGGAAGCTAATTTTCCACTCTTTTTACCTGCCCACCTCCACCTTGTTAGCTAAGAGAGGTCCTGGTACCGTAACATTACAATTTCATGTGCAAAATTTTCGGGAACATTTTAGATTCTTGGAAACAATGGGTTGTATGCTCCTCAATATTTAGTTTTTTTGACTTTAAGAAAAATATATCAAACAAAGTGTAATGATTATAAGAGAATAAAGGTCACACTACATACAATTTCAAGATTTTTTTTAAGATAATAGAGGCTCTATCAAAACGTATAAGAGGGCGCAAAATAGGTGTGCTACATATAAAAAGAGAGGAGGGTGTATTGAATCAATAATCTGAAAATCATGCCAAGGGTAAACTAACTATAGCCCCTTTGGAAAATAAGGCAGCATTGCTCCCAGCATGAGAGGTATATTGAATCAGTAGTCTCAGACTTATACCACGGGTTAAATGTTTATAGCTCTTTCAAGTTAAAACTTAACCTGTGGTATAAGTCTGGTTAAATGCTATGCCATAGTAAGTAAATATGCATTTCCAAAAAATTCTTACTTGTACAACAAAAATGTATTTGCCTAATCAACAAGCATACACATTTGATGCTGTCATGAATTACTGATCACACATCTTCAGCAATTTTGTATTATTCATCTTAGGTGATTTTCGCTACAGCCCATGTATGCTAGACAACCCACCGCTAAGGAACAAGAAGGTTGATGTTCTTTACTTGGATAATACAAACTGCGACCCTGAACACAAAATACCCTCTCGCCAAGAAGCAACAAAACAAATAAAGGAAATAATTGCTACCCACCCATGCCATGACATCGTAATTGGTAAGTGAGTGGATAAACAAATTAAGGAAGATTTGAGTTGTTTTTTTTCTTCTTTCACTTTACAGGACACACCCAATATTTTGCTAGGAAACCCGCTTCTTCCTCAAATGTTAAAATGGCAGGGAATCAATGCCTAAGACCCCTGTCATTTGGAAGACAGCGTTCTTGCTGTCCCACAGCTGATACTCCTGCGACCGATGGCAGAATTTTGAAACTCCGCTTTAAAGAGATGAACCAATTGATTCTCTAGCCACATTACATGCCAAAATGTGTTTAAAAAGTAGAGTTTCAAAACTCTGTTGCCATCAGTGACAGGAGAATCATACAATGGACATCAAAGGACATGAACGTCCCCCTGCCAATTTTGACGTCTTGAGGAGATATCCTTCTAGTTTTTTTAACAACATATACATTGCATTACAAATGTTTTCTTTGAAGTGAAGACAATAAGGTTTCATGTGTACATCTGTTTGTGAATTACCTGACAATTTCCTCATTGATGACAGTGAATCACACAACTTGTAAGGATGTGTGCTTATGTATACTGGTGTGTGTCTGTCTATCTATCTTTATATGTGTATATCTATATATATATATATATATATATATATATATATATATATATATATATATATATATTATACTGTGTATATATAATCACAAATATATTTCCGAAAGCTTTCAAACTTCCCTTTTAACTTGCAGGCCTCTACAGTATTGGAAAGGAATTACTTCTGGTTGACTTGGCAAAGACTTTTAAGTCTTGGGTTGTTGTAAATCCACAGAGACTGAAATTACTCACCATGTCAGAAATTGAAGATGTTTTTGATACACAGGATGGAGCAGGAAGAATCCGTGTGGTGGAGCAGTCTGAAGTTAATTATGCTAACATGGTTAAGTGGAATTATATGCATCCAACCATAGCTATTCTTCCCACCAGTCGTAAAGTGAAGGTCTGGCACAAAGATACCTATGTGGTTCCATATTCAGACCATTCTTCATTTGATGAACTAATTCAGTTTGTTTCACAATTAAAGCCTTGTTCCATTATTCCTGTGGTGAAAACACAAGCATGCATGTCTCATTTAAATCAATACTTAAGTTCTGAGGCAGCAATAAATTGCATAAAGGTTCCTAATTCAGTTAAAATGTTTATGAAGAGACAAGATATATCAAGTAAAGTGTGCAACAGAAAACTTAAGGTTGTGAGAAAGAGACCACCTCAAGGGCTTGAGTTCCTGTCTGATGAAAGGTGTTTAAGCCCATCAAAGTCAACATGGCATTGTAGACTTATGTGTAATTCTATTAGGAAAAAAAAGAAAAAAAGAAAGAAAAAAATGCTTTTAGGTTAAGGAACTTCTTGTAGAAGCAATGACATATGAGACTGTTATCAAAAACAAACTAAAAATCTAATTTTAGCTAGCTATCCGTCTACTTCTAAGAAAAGAGGGAAGTGAATATATTATTATATCAGTTATATTTTTTGTGTAATTTGTACTTACATTATTGGCAGAACTACCTGTTTATTAAATGTGATTGGTCACTAATCATGTTGTATTTTATCTATATAAGATAGAGCCTGAGCTTTTTTGATGCTCTAACATTCAGGTTTGTATTTTGTACTCTATAATAAAATCAGGATTTTAATCACTATATATCGTTTCTTTGGAACTCTTTTTGCAATAAACATATTCAGCATAAACTTGGTGACATAAGTGGAAATTACTGGAGCAAAGCACATTAAGGGACAATTAGCAAGCTGCTACACATCTGGACAACAGTACCAAAATGGCACAAGGCAAGACCATTTAACTTACATATTTGGGTTATTTGTCCAGATGTTGTAGATCCCGTGTTGTGTCTTATCATGGTATCAGAACGAGAGGGAAGATAATTATGTTGGTGGTCTTGGCTTGGTAATTGTCATTGGAGTTGTCCATTACAGTATTTGGTTTCTTTGCCATGGTTGTCAACAAATTCTGTTATTGTAATGTAATTATGCTGAAGTATGCTGCATAGTGTGAAAATACAGCAGGTGTGCAGCTACAAGTACTTGTGATTTACCAGTGGTTCTTCTCTTTGCTTTTTCCCATAGAATAAATTTCAAGCTACAAAGCTGTGTAACTGCTCGATACACAATTCTCATTACTAACCCTTCTCACTTTTCCTGTATGTCCAACTTCATTAGTAGTATATGGCTGTACACTGTTGATAATTATTGTTGTGTGTGTGTATATGTATATATGTATATATGTATATGTGTGTATATATATATATATATATATATATATATATATATATATATATGTATATATATATATATATATATATATATATATATATATAGTAAAATAGAGCAATTGGTTGGGGGGCAAAGTAATTCTACTTCGACCACAATATTTTGAACGCAACTCCTCAGAGAAGGGTTAGAGATAGACATGGCAATAAAACGTGCAGATTTGCTGATGAGTTGCACTTCTACACCAATGACAATCCTTCTATTTTCCTAAAGATGATTAATTTGCTTTAGAAAAGTCAGACTATTTGAAAGGTAACTGAGAGAAAAACTAAACCCGCAGAACTGTTTTTTTTACATGGTCGAAAGAAGGTACTTAGTGGGTAACAGAACGACAATTAAGACACACAGATACCTGGGAAAAACAGTTAAAGCAATTAAAAATCTCTAATGAAGGTCAAATTGTGGACATAAAAGAGAAATTAAAAGTTTTGAAACACAGGACTTTTAAAACACCATTCACTCGGCACCTCCTGCTTCTATTTCCGCATTGTGGACCTTATACATTAAGGAACGTAAATGCCGATACGTGCTGTATTTTGCACAAAATGGTTCTGTGTATGCCCAGAACACGACCATACACCAATGAATGCAGCAATGTCCAATTCATCTTCTAGCGTAAATGACATTTACTACAGACTACAATTTGAGGGGCGGAACACTAAGCAGAGCTGGATTCAAGCGTCAGGCATCTCAAAGGTACGTGTTTATATCGTATCATTTGTACCAGCTACAAGTCAAGGTGTAAGTGCTGATTACTAGTGATGACAGTCGTGTATGCATGCTAGAACATGTGTTTGCAATCCTGCGCACATGTAAAAATGCACTTTATATACAATAGACATTTATAACATTCTAATAAATATATTTTATGGAAAAAAAAGGAAGAAATAACTTTGTTTTTTTAAAAATATTATGTCATTAAAGACTATATTATTATTTTTTTCTGTGCGTTCTTTTGGGACTTTATATTCCACATATGTATTGGACGTATCCTGCAGTGTATCGTCTGGTAGAGCAGAGCACACCTAGACCCGTAATCAACAACAGACGTATCTTCAGATCCACTCCTAGCTGAATACGGACATGTATATGCCCAATTTCTGTGCATGTTTGAAAAAACGCAATTCAGGTTTGTTTTGCGTGCCTTAATAAATTGGGCTATGTGTCTACAAATTATTAAACCTAATAGAAAGGCAGCAATAAGGGGTGCTGAGGACAGGGAAGATATATTGGATATTATAGACCTGATGTCTAGACCGGTGGTTCCCAAACTGTGCGCCGCGGCTCCCAGGGGTGCCGCGGCGCTGTCACTGGGGTGCCGCGGGCCAGCCATAAAAAAAAAAAGAACACAAACTTACCAATCCGTCGGGCGCCGGGACCCAGCAGCCTCCTCTCTCCCGCAGCTTGTTACTGACCTTCGATATTCAGTGACAGCTGCGGGAGAGAGGAGGCTGCTGGGTCCCGGCGCCCGACGGATTGGTAAGTTTCTGTGTTCTTTTTTTTTATGGCTGGCGCCTGGCACGGGGCAGAGTGAGAGGGATCGTGACAGCGGGGCAGAGGAGGGGGACAGAGAGCAGAGGATGGTGACAGCGGGGCCGAGGAGGGGGACAGAGAGCAGAGGATGGTGACAGAGAGCAGAGGATGGTGACAGCGGGGCAGAGGAGGGAGACAGAGAGCAGAGGATGGTGACAGCGGGGCAGAGGAGGGAGACAGAGAGCAGAGGAGGGGGACAGAGTGCAGAGGAGGGGGACAGAGAGCAGAGGATGGGGACAGAGAGCAGAGGAGGGGGACAGAGAGCAGAGGATGGTGACAGCGGGCCGAGGAGGGGGACAGAGAGCAGAGGATGGTGACAGAGAGCAGAGGATGGTGACAACGGGGCAGAGGATGGGGACAGAGAGCAGAGGAGGACAGAGAGCAGAGGAGGACAGAGAGCAGAGGATGGTGACAGCGGGGCAGAGGAGGGGGACAGAGAGCAGAGGATGGGGACAGAGAGCAGAGGATGGGACAGAGAACAGAGGATGGTGACAGCGGGGCAGAGGAGGGGGACAGAGAGCAGAGGATGGTGACAGCGGGGCAGAGGAGGGGGACAGAGAGCAGAGGATGGGGACAGAGAGCAGAGGATGGGGACAGAGAGCAGAGGATGGTGACAGCGGGGCAGAGGAGGGGGACAGAGAGCAGAGGAGGGTCACAGCAGGGCAGAGGAGGGGCACAGCGGGGCAGAGGAGGGGGACACAGCGTGAGAGGGGCAGTGGAGGGGGACACAGCGTGAGAGGGGCAGTGGAGGGGGACACAGTGTGAGAGAAGGCAGTGGAGGGCGACACAGCGTGAGAGAGGGCAGTGGAGGGGGACACAGCGTGAGAGGTACAGTGGAGGGGGATACAGCGTGAGAGGGGTAGTGGAGGGGGACAGCGTGAGAGAGGGCAGTGAAGGGGGACACAGCGTGAGAGGGGGCAGTGGAGGGGGACACAGCGTGAGAGGGGGCAGTGGAGGGGGACACATGCCGCGAACTGCAAAAGTTTGGGAACCACTGGTCTAGACACAGACCATATACCGATACAGAATCTATTATTACCTCTATTTTCTCCTCCCCATGTTCCACTTCTAATGATACTTCTACTCTTGTCAGCCTTGCTTCTGCTCCTATCTCTATCTGCTCTCTCCAGTTATATGCACCCTGACAGAGAGCTGTAGGGTAACACAGAGAACACAGAGGGTTTTCAAGTGGAATTAGACCCAAATAACGCCAAAGAAGCCTTGCGTAGGAAATTGCAGAGCCTTAAAGTTGAACTGTGGAGGGCAGTTAGAAGAGCAGAATGTGTGGAGGTTTATGTACAAAAATGTGAAGTATCACAAGATTACCCACACGTCAACAAAAGGAAGCAGGCAAATCGATCCATGTCTGTCAAGTGCACTCTTTCAGAACTACAGTATAACAGTGGCAGAATAACTGCAGATTGTCAATGTTTCATAGTCTGCAAATGATTTTTTAGCTATAGCTAAAAGGCTCCCAAATTGGAGCAGGACCCTAAACACAGGGCTGGAGGACCTTGTAATGAGAATAAGCTGTGACAACCTTACTTATGCAGATTTTTATCAATTGTTCAGATCTGACCTGCCTAGAGAAGAATGCAGAAAATATTTGTGTGTATGGTAGGGTGCAAATGTTACACAGTGCACCTCCTTCTCAAGCCCTGGCTAGCTGATGAGCATGGGTGTAAATGATTAGGGGGTATCTGCACATGCAGGTGTTTCTTTGTAAGTAGTGGGACACATGATGTCACTTTGTGGTGCAGTGCAATAAAAGTCACAATAATTTAGGTGCCAGACCATCTCTATGACAAACTGAACTCTTTATTTACATTCCTCTTCCTCCAGCACGATAATCTTAATGGTTGCATCAATAAATATATATACAGCTCCTTACTCTCTCCAGCACAGTTCTTAATGAGTAATATGGTTACAAATATATCTCCTTACTCTTCTTGCACAGATCTTATTGTTATCTAGTTGCAATATAACATAGTTCGCATGTCTTACACTCCAGTACTCCATGCTTCACTGCAGTTCATCCCTTCTCTGCAGGGGCATTCACATGGATGCTAACAGGCAGGGAGCTTCTCAATGCAGTTCTGACACATGCTGTGTAACTCTCAACTGCAGCTCACCCATCCTCTGCAGGGATGATTTTTCCTTTGGGCTCTGACACTTCTCTCTGTGTACTCTCAGCCCCTGGCTCTGACACTTCAGCTACCATGTCTCTTATAGCAACCCTCACTCCAGGGTCTCTCCCATGCAAAATGTCCCCCTCTCTCTTGGGGTTCTTTTTAGTGACATGGAGTTCTTCCCCACACTGGGATTAGGGACTCCTCCCCTCTTTTCTGCAGTCACACTGCTGGTTTTATCACAGTACATAACCAGGGTTCTCCTGGTCACAGCAGTTCCACAGCTACTCACAGTTCAGCCAGAATCACAGTGTAGCTTATCTCCAACACATATGCAGCTCCTACATGCAGGCACTTGCAGCAATTCCTCCCTTCTCTCCAGGGATCTCTGCTCTGGGGACTCTCCCCCTTTTCAGGCACACAGTACTTGCACTAGCGCAGTCACCGCGCTCACACTCCCAGGGAATACCGGGGGAGCCTGAGAGCTTCCACCCCACTCTCCCAGCTACATCTCTTCTCTGTCTCTAGTGATGGGTAGTTCACGAATGATTAGTTCAAAATGAAGTAATCTTCAAAGTGAACTAACTCATTTAGTTCACAGCTGTGGCAAAGATTAGTTCACCAGGAACTAAAACAAGTGGAATGAGTTAGAGATATAGCAGAGCAGCTCCAGCAGCCTCACTCACTGCCTCATTCACAATGGCTCTTTAGTTTCTAACTGTAAAAGTAAAGTAGAAAGCACAACAGAGTCCATGAAATACAAATCAAATTAAAAAAAAAAATATCTGAAATTGCACTGACTAGCTAAAGCCTATGTGTGAGTGTCTGTATGTTCATGCTACTCACCTTTTTAGTGATAAAATCACTGTGCTATTAGTCTGAATTCTGGCGTTGATACTGGGTCCTGAAATCCCCTCTCCCTACACTTATCTTTGCTAAATATGCTACTGGGTTTGTAGGTGCTAATACAGCAGCACTGCTATTCAGTTCTCTCATATAATACTCATGAGTTAGTACCTCTAAACTACCAAATGTGACACTGCTGTGCTCAGACATTGTGTGAGACTGTGGAGCTGATCACTGAACTATGATTCATGAGTCATTCTCCTGGCTCAGGAGTTTAATAGTTCTAGTTCTTTTCACTCTTCTGACTCATGAGTCTTTTCACTCCTTTGAATCATTTACATAATTTAGCTCATAAGTAACAGGATACATTCCCTTCCCTGTCAGCTCAAGACACACTGCTCTGCTGAGTGCTGCATGCTATATACTGTAGTTCTGCTAGATAAATGACAGAAGCTGAATAGTCATAATTGGCAGCATAATAGTCAGAATTGCAAACATTATGTTGGTTAAGTCTGGGAGTTCCTGAAGCGGGGTATGGGCATAGGGGGCGTGGCTTCATGAATTGCACCATTTTGGCCCCGTCCCCAGTTATGTGATGCCTGTTTTGGGTCTTTTTACAGCTGTAAAAAATTTGTATAAGTGATTGCCTTTTAAAATATTAAAAATGGTCTGACATATTAAACTTATCTGATCATTTTGACAGGACTATAACTCATCTAATGAGTAGTAGATATGCCTACAGTATGTGTAATAGACTAGATCTATGTCTCCAATAACTTCTCTCAGCAGTGTTCCAGAGCTAGCGATCTAACTGAACTGAGCTAAATGAGCCAAATGAACTACTGAGTCAAATGAGTGAAATGAACCAAATGGAACTAAATGAGCCAAATGAACTACTGAGTCAAATGAGCCAAATGAACCACTGAGTCAAATGAACTACTGAGTCAAATGAGCCAAATGAACTACTGAGTCAAATGAGCCAAATGAACTAGTCTTTTGTGTGAACTAGATCAGAATGAAATAATCTTCAAAATGAACTAGATTTCCCATCACTATAATATATGTTTTACAATTAGAATCATAAATCTTGTGTGCAGTTTTTCGTGAAAATATAAGCTTAAATTTATTACATATAAATTAATCCTGTGGATTTAAGAGAAATAAAAATTATATTTCTTAGGTTAAATCAGAACTAACTTTGCAAGGGGTTGGTTGATGGTATTAATCATAAATAATGGTATTAAATGGTCTCAACTCATATGCCAGACTATTAGGACCCATATCACCAAAATACCTACCTTTTTACACGGTCACATTCACATATGCACTGAAGGTTTTATGGATAACACTGATTTTGCTAGCTCAGTTTTTGTTATACGCATGTACACTACATTACAGTATCTAGCACATGGTCAATTGTTTTGAAGTTGTTCAGTAAAGTTTTGTCTTTTACACTTGGGAGCAAATGTAGCAATGGGGGGTTAATCAATCTGCACTTCTGCTTCTGTAACTGGAAAGGTTAAAAGCACAATTTACAGTATATGTTGAGCAATAATTTATCAGATGACTGGACCTTCTCCTGGCAGTTTCCCTTTTCTCCTCTTTAGCCACATTTACTGCTATTCTGCATAACATAATATATATTTTATCCTACATTTGTATTGTGCAAACATATGAAAATAAATATGTATAATACAATTATATGTTGACTTGTTTTTTAATGTTTGTTTTCAAAAACAATTACACATGTTTGCTGACAAAACTTTATTGCATAAATGGGGATCCATTATCATCAACACAGTTTATATTGGAGTATGGCTTGGATGCCTCTTGCAATTTTACATCTAAGCTTGAGAATGGCATGTGTCTTCAGCCCTTTCTATCCCTCCATTTCATCTGCAGCACTCAATATGGAGGTGTTTGAATATCATTATCCACACAAATCTGCAGACTATTGTTTTAAGTTCATTGCCCAGATTTTCATCTCCAGACTCAATTATCCAATCTTAACACTTGACCAGGAGGTACAGCTCTTTTTGTTTGAAGTTTCTGAACCTGTTTGCTGTTAAACAGTACTTCCTGTCTTCAATAATGCGATTGGATAGCATGCATTACAAAGGTCTGCATTATTGCACAGCAAATGCACCCATTTGGCGCAAAATTAGAAAAAAAAGAGAAGGGCAACATTTAATCTTGAGTCAAATAATGTTTGGGTGTGTACCAGTGCTATTCAGGAAATATCAAAAATGCATCACAGACCATAACAGTGTACTTGGGTAAAGGGATAAATACTGTAATGTTGTACAACACTATTATAAATGCTGGCATATGGCTGTCTCAGGGCAAAGATGTGTAATACATGAAACATAACACTACTTTTAGGTATTATTCATTCAATTATGCACCCGTAAAGAACAGTGTATATCTTTTGTGGTTTTTTTTTAATTTTGCATCATGGATGAAGATTTTCTATGGACTACTCTTCAGGAAGATTCTCTTCGAATTTAGCTGTTTAATAAAAGGGCTCTGGGTTGTTTTTGTTTTTTTTTAATAAAACTGCTTTGAAAGTCGGTGTATGTTTTCTGTTCTATTACTTTTGTGGAACTACATGTTACAGCAGGCCCTGGCTACCGAGGCATTTTAGTTCTGCAAGTACCAGTATGCTCTGGCAGGCCCAGGCATGCTGGCACATGTAGTTCTACAAGCACCAACATGCTCAATGAGCTATTGGCTGCCAGTTCTTGATGTGTCGTTCAAACTAAATGTTTAAATATGTTTTACCCATTACCCTGGTCACCGAAAATATCCCGGTGGGGTTGGGAAGAGTGTTTTTTGCAGACAAGATTCCTGTAGGTAATTCTGGACTGGTACACATTATCACAAAGGGACCAAACACTGAGGCTCCCCCTGTTATAGTGTGACCAGTCCAGTCTGGCATTAGCTTGGTACTGGTGGTCACTTATGCAGGGGGAACCCTAACTTTTTGCCCCTCTGCATTAGACTATCGGCACTGGTGGTGATTAATTATTTAGGGGGGAGAAGGGGTAGGGAGGTACATGTCAGTTTCACTCATTTATATAAGTGGGGAATTGGATTTGATGAATTAATGACTTTAGTGTTCTGTCAACCAGCCACTCCAGGACTACCAATAAGAAACCCAGGAATTGCATGACTCGTTACCATCATTACATGACAGGTGTCATGTTAACGCTTGCTTTATTTGTATATGTGTACACACATATTTGCGAGTGTTATTATACCTGTTTTACACAAGTTTGTACTTCAGGTATAATTTTTCAAACTTAAAGGAATCTATGAAGCGAGAAAAATCTGTATCAGCAGATATGGGAAGAATAGAAGGTGGAACAGCTTTTTTTATTTTTAATTTTTCATAGTGGCCAAAATTATATTATAGATAGATATATATATATATATATATATATATATATATATGTATATATATATATATATATATATATATATATATATATATAAATGTGTTATCAGAAGCCCTGCACTCAAGCTACATAACTATACTTGCCCCGTTGCCTTCCAACCTATGACCATGCACTCAGTGTCATGCTGGCCCCCCTGGAAGCATGCAAGCAATTCACTTCCACCCAAGCTGTCAGTATTTTTCAAATGGCTCTGATATATGTGAGACTCTTGCATGTTGCTGAGGTTAGTGTAGAGTTTTCAGAAAATAATGCACATCCCCTTGGAGCAGGGATTATACTATCATTCAGGTCTGAAGGATCTGTGGATATACTATCGTTGGAGTAAGGATTATATTACAAAGTTCATGATAATGAACAGATAAATAAAATATATACAAATCCTGTGTAGATAAAATGTATGTTTTAGTGTATGTATGTTTCACAGTGTGTATTTCAGTGTATACCTCTATTCTATACATCTGTGAGCAGTGACCAGCTTAATATTTCTGTGTGTCTTTTTTTACATTTATTTTTTAAATGTGTGTATTGTAAAATAATACCCCCTGCAGTAAAATATTACGAATAAGAGAAGCCATCACATGGTTCCCTGACTTATAAAAGCATGAAACTCCTTAGTGACTTATATTATTCTTAGAATTTACAATAAGTACATTATCCCAAATGTATTATACATACTCATCCAACTTTGGAATGCTGCAAATAATCAGCTACAACAGATAACTCAATTACACTAATGAATAATGTTTAAAGGAGAACTCAATAGGTATATTTTTAAAACAAATCCCTGGACCAGTTGGTTAAAATGAAGATTAAAACCTTGGAGACCCACCAATCTATGGGTACTCATCCTCATTTTCACTGCTGTAATTAATGCCTGGAGACCAATGATTCTAGATGTGTTTGCAGTGAATGTGTTGTCCAATCCGTTTTACAGGAACACTGACCACAGATCCATTTAGTTAAGCAACATTTTCTAGATTCTGCTGCCAGTAGAACAAGGGTGGATTAGGTAGGTAACCCAGGGCACATCTTTGTTCAATTACTTTACAGACTAAAAAATGCTATACAATATTAATGACAAAACAGGGTAAACTGCAGCTTCTGATTGGTCCCCATGGTCACACTGTCCTAGGCCATATGCACAGCACTGATGTAGAGCCCATGGGGGGTGGTCCCAATTTATATTACTTTGGTGCAGTGTAGAACAGTGGTAGCAGTATTATTACTCAGTCATTTTGCCAGCTTATTAGGATGCATGACTAACAAAAAACACAATTATCCTGAAGCTATCCTTATTTTTCGTTATAAAACTTCATCAAAATGTTAATCATGGGGGTAAAAGTAATAAACTACAGTTTTCTCAAGTCGCCAATTTTCAGCGATTTAATGGCCATATTTACATCTCACCGGGATTTGCTTTGAATAAAATTGACATTTTAAATATGGACGTCAAAATAGCCGTTTAATATATTTATCTCATGAGGTTCACTTATGTTATTTAAAGGATAAGAATACCGAGATAAATCAATAGTTTCTGCAATGTTTACTCAAACTGAAGTGTCTTAACAACTAGTGCATGTACTGAAGTGTTGCCATTTGGTTTTCTTTTACATCATACTTTTGGTAATAGCAGGGAGTGTCTATATAATATAGCAATTTCGTACAGTACCAAAAAGCTTATCCATCTATAAAACAATTAGACCACACAGCATAAATATAATACTGCATTGTGCATATTCCCCAAGATTCTGTTACCCGCACCTTCTCTCGGGAGGAAAGTAGTGATCACTGGAGATTCTGAGGGATGGAAATACTCAAGCTTTAGCTCTATGTTCACCTGGACAGTTCCAACACTGTTGATATTGTACTTTTCAAAAGTGATACAAAGTTGTTCAGTCTATCTTTACTGTCTCTGCCCTGTTTCACTGTAGTCTTTAGGGAAGAAGAATCTACACATAACATTAACTCTACAAGAAACATATTTTCTTCACTGTCCTGTGCATAAAGATAAGATTTCCATGGCTGTGTACCAGCTTTGCTCTTAGCAATAGTGTAAATGTTCAGCACATGAAGGGAACTTTGTAGGAGATCTGGGTCTACAGCTTTCTTCCATTCGATATCCAAGCAATGCTCTGTAGCTGAATTGATCCATTTTTTCTCAAACAGCTCTGGGGTTATTGCAATGTCACTAATTAGACTGATAGGCGCAGGAGGTTCTTGTGATACTTCTGAATCCACTGGTGAATTAAGTTCTATTGTGAGACAGAGCACATGAAAATAAGTGACATACTTTTGCTCCACAACATACTGTAGCAAAGATATCTGCGATACAATGACACAGATAAATCTGTCATCTTAGGAATAGCTCTCATTTCATGTTCCATATAGTATATAAAGGACTAGAAAAGAAAATGTAGTGGATTTCGCATACAAAATTATCTATTTTAAACATATTGCAAGGATTACCAAAAACCTCTTTAGAGGTCTGTTTTAATGACTGCTAGGCTAGATTGTATGCTGGCGAGCAGGGCCCTCTTACGTCTTTGCCTGCCTGTTAATGCTCAGCCTTGTTTTATTAATGTGTTTTCTCAAATTGTAAAGCGCTGTAGAATATGCTGGCGCTATATAAATGGTAATAAATAAATAATTTTGTGCCTAGCTTAGGTACCATAAGTAAATAAATAAAATGGCTTTAGTAACATATATTCTTTTTTGTTTTAAGTGTTTTGGTGATTTCCTCATGCACAGGGCAATTCATCTATTTGTTCCCTCAGAAGGAAATCTTTAAATCATGACTTGTTGGGGAATTAGACAATTCAGACCTATAGAAGCTGAAAAATCTTCCATCTTATAGAGCATACATTGGGGAGTTCTAATTTACAAAGTCCAAAGAGGTTACAAAGAAAATATAAGATATATATCTAAGCCGTAATGAAAAAGATTTTGATAAAATTAAACCTACCTGCAACAAGCTGTTTAGTAACAAAGGTTAGTTCACATTTGACCGAGTTGGCAGTGATGGATTTGCAAAGCTTGTTTTCATATAAAGGAGCCAATGTGTTAAAATCCATTACCCAGCCATTAATTGGCTGTTCTGTTTGGTCTACCAAGACTCCCAATGATGGGTCAGACTTTGGACCATTGAGCACTTTCTGCACATCCTTAATTCCAGTGGATAAGAGTCTGTAGTATAAGAGACCCCGATCTCGTACAGCCATGTTCATTTCTTCTTCTATGAAAGATAGTACATAAGTAATATTGATAAAAAAAAATACAATGTAATTTATAAAGTGAAAGAAACATGCTTTAAAAAGTTAACTACAGATGTATCTGTGTATCATTTTATGATAGCATAGAAAATAGTAGAAGACAGGGCTCAACATCAATAAAACATAAAAATCAGTTGTCATGTGTCATTTTCTTGATTGAACTAGATATAGACTATTGGAAGAGAAAATGTACTTTATTCTAAACTAGAGTAATAAAATATTGCGAATATAAAACAAAATTCTTTACTACTTTAATAAAGAATTTTGTTTTAGATTTGCAATAATCAGTAATCATAGAGCGCCCCTGATTTTCATCTTTCTCTTTTCCTTTGTCTTAATTATACAATTACCATACATGGTTAGGAAGCGCAGCCTGTGACTTGATATGGCTGTATATTGAATAATCAGCCACATAGATTATCAGGATTTTGATTGACCTGGGAATTAATGATTCCTAGGCCAATCCACATCAATCATTCACACGCTATGTATCTCCTCTCCTGGAATAATTTTTGGAGTGCTTCTAGTGGCCATGTCTTTAATGTCAACATGGGAGGTACAGAGAAGACAAGAATCAAAGATCATTAGGCCACCAAGCACTTTACAGCTTCAGAGAAGCCTTCTGGGCATCATGACCACACTGCTTTTGAGCTCAAAATCTGAATGGTTCAAAGCGAGTTAAAGCATTTCTTTTTTTAAATCATGCCATAAAAATGTTGGGCAAAACTTCTACATGGATGACAAGTAAAAAAAAAATAATGGAGGACCACACCTATACATGCAAGAAAACTAGACACGCATTATAAAGATGCAGTGTCTCTGCATTTTTCCCCACTTTATAAATGAGCCTTATTGTAAGATTTAAAAGGTAACAAGAGGAAAACACAAGTTAGTGCTGAAATGTACATAATCTCTACAATAAACTGAAGCTTGAAGGGCCTTGTGATATAATGGACAACCCTGTCATCTATTAGCATGACAGTACTTACCTATACAATAATGAATAAGACGCCCCAGCATGTCCTGACATTCTGCTGGCCGAGAGAGGAACAGTCGTACAAGAGCAGTGAGCAGCTCCATCTTTACTATTGGGGAAGTCTCTGTCTTAACATTATCGACATAATCCTCCAAGACATAAGGGGCATTGGGAATAAGCTCTCCGTGCATCCCCAGAAGCCATATAAAGGCCTGCTTTCCCTAGGGATAAAATAAAGCTGTTAACATTATATAATTGAGTCATCATCAATATGACCAGAAAAAAAAAATTAAGAACCTGCTTATGAATGGCATTGTTGTTACCTGTTAAGATGAGGGAATGATTACAGCTATTGAAATATAAATAATTATGATTTATTTATTGTCTTTTTCTGGGTTCTTGAACAGACAATAACATTATACATTACCTCATTATCCTGAATTTTCTCTTCACAACCAGGAAGGCACTGGCATACTGACGTAGTGCACTGAGGACATAGCCAAACAAGGTCCCGAAAAGTCTGTATGACAGCTGTAAAGCACATACAAGAACTTGACTTATTCACAAGCAACTCAGGTTTCAGTTTTTCTCTTAAATCAATGTACAAGATTAAAGTAATTTTAAATTAACCTGTTTGCTTCAAATCTATTGCAAAAGCTTAAAGGCCAAGTCAAATTTTGCTAGTTTTGTACTATATAATTTCCCATAGCCAAACTAGTATATATTTTAATATAACCCTCACCTACATTAATTTGTTTTTCCGTTACATGCACCCTGCCTGACAAGGCTTCAAGTCCCATACACCTGTGCTAGGCCCACCATGCTACGTCATCATTTGCATTAGTGGCTTAAAGTTGCCCAATCCACTGCATCGTTCACCTGGTGTCAGGGATTTCATCCTGCCAGTGCAAACAGTGATTCAAGCGAACAGTTACAAGAAAATCAATGCACAGTAATGTAAGTAGTATTAAAAGGACAGCTAAAACACTACAACTGCATAAACAGATCTAAGTTTGCACCAATTTTTTTTAACTATGTTTAGAGGTATGGTTAAATATTAAAAGTGAGGTAGATAATACCTCACAGAAAGAATCCACAAAGTCGCTATTTTAACACTGTCACCAAAGTTAAGAACATACCTGATGTAATATGTTCTTGTTTAAACTCAAGTAACCCAGCTAATATTTTCACACACTTCTCACTGTATGTTCTCGCAATGCGGCCTAAAAAAAAGAAATGGAAACATGCATTGCAGAAACAAGTACAGCAATTAACCACATTCATGATCAGACTGACGTTCTTCTATTTGCCAAGTATCTTTTGCAACTTAAATTTCTCAGTCTATCCTATTGAATTTAAACATTTTATCTGTGAGGGTGTGTGGGGGAAAGGGTTTACGGTTTTCTTTTGGTAGCACAATGAGATGGTTCTTTTTTAATTTGAAAATTATATATACACATACATGCATACACCAATCAGCCTCAACATTAAAACCACTTGCCTAATATTGTGTAAGCACTTTTCGTGCTGCTTAAACAGCTCAGACTCGTCGAGGCATGAACTCTACAAGACCTCTGATGGTGTCCTGTGATACCTGGCACCAAGAAGTTAGCAGCAGATCCTTTAAGTCCTGTAAGTTGCGAAGTGGGGCCTCCATGGCTCGGACTTGTTTTTCCAGCACATCCCATAGATGCTAGATCAATTGAGATCTGGGAAATTTGGAGGCCAAGTTAACACCTTGAACTCATTGTTATGTTCCTCAAACCATTTCTGCACAATTTTTGCAGTGTGGCAGGGCGCATTATTCTACTAAAAGAGGCCACTGCCATCAGGGAATACCATGGGGTGTACTTGGTTTGCAACAATGTTTAGGTAGGTGGTACATGTCAAAGTAACGTCCACATGACTGCCAGGACTCAAGATGTCCAAGCAGAACATTGCCCAGAGCATCACACTGCCTCCGCTGGCTTAGCTTCTTCCCATAGTGCATCCTGGTGCCATCTCTTTCCCAGGTAAATTACACACACCCAACCGTCCACATGATGTAAAAGAAAATGTGATTCATCAGACCAGGCCTTCTTCCATAGCTCCATGGTCCACTTCTGGCGCTCATGTGCCCATTGTAGTAGGCGTTTTTGGAGGTAGACTGGGATTAGCATGATGGCTGCTATAGACGGTTAAGACCCTTCTCGGGTCTACATTTCATGTTGGTGGGTGAAGAAACATACGAAGTGTGGAAAGACACAACCGTGTTGTATTTGGAGAAGTGGCAAAAAGACAGAGAGTCATGGAGAGCTTGAGAGGCCCAGTCAAGGAAATTGTACAAGCCGCCAGGCGGAGTTTGCCCCAAGCCACCGCGCCCAAGACTATGTATCGGCTTTGGAAAGAGAGTTTGTGACATCTGATGATACTACTGACCTGTTATATAAGCTGAGAAACACTTGCCAGGAGTCAGTGGAGAGATTGTCTAAATATCTATATCGATTAGACAAACTGATATATCGCATTGTAGACAAAAAGGGAATGACCCTTGCTGAAGTGGATGAGAGTCGCATAAGACGGTTATTAAAGAGGAGCATTATCCTTAGATCCAGTTGCTTCAAAACTAAGAAATAGCTGTGTCGGGAGAACTGCGCCTACGTTCAATAAGTTGATACACGAAGTGAAGCAGAAAGAAGCTTTAGTTGATTTCAGAGATCGGGTGATCAAGAAAGCCAAAGCTGTAAGTATAAAATCTGAACCCAATGAAAAAGAGGAGATGTTACTACAGATTCTCCATGCCCAAATAGAACAAATAGATTGGCTGATGGCTATTTAACTGGCTAGGGACGACACAGGATTCTTGCCTTCACTATTTTACAGTCGATCAGGAAAGGAGGGGGATCCCAGGAAGAGCTTTGAATGTGGCCTGATGTGACATATAGCCAGGAGGTGCCGCAGCAGGTGGGATCCAAGAGCGCCACCGTGAAAGACACGTCACCCTGAACCACAGTTGGGAAACGAGGGTTGGGGAGGGACCCTCGCAGGTGCTATGAATGTGATAGAGTGGGGAACATTGCTCAACAGTGTCCAAGAAGGTGGAACAACGCTCCCCTCGCCAAGATGAGCAGTCGAGAAATACAGAGTGAGAACAAAGTTTTTGAGGAACTCTTGTGCCAAGAGATCATTACCACCTGGTCTAGTGGGTACAACACCACATGTGCTTGCTTTTATTAATGGAAAGAAATGTACTGCTCTAGTGGATAGTGGTTCACAAGTAAACATTATATTTGAGAAGTGGTAATGTGAGAATCTGTCTAATGAGAAGTTGCACCTGCTGACCGGATTGATTATCTGCGGTTTTACTGAACGAAGTTATTCATATTTGGGATATGTAACAGTTGGCCTCAAACTTTTAAGAGAAGTGGCTGGCATCAAAAGGGACGTGCAAGTAGTAGTACTAGTGTGTCCAGACCCAGAAGAAGAAGAAGACAGAGATGAGCAGGTCATTGTAGGGACAAATGTCTATGGGTTTGATGCACTAAAATTCTCACCTGGAGAAGGAAAATATGAACGTGCAAATTGCTGGAGGAGAGAGCCACATGAAGTGGTGTCCGATATACAGGTGACCTGTATATCGAGTGAAGCCCGAAGGGCAGAAAAGACCTGTGAAAACCTACCATAGACAACACCTATTGCCCATCGGTAGGGATGGAAGGTTCCAGAGTGAGGAGATTGAAGATGTTTCACATAATCAGCCGAGACGATCCAGTAGGAAAGGAGTTCAACAGCGTGATGAAACCTATCAAAGGAATAACCCTGAATCTAAAGAAGAAAGTGGGGATACGACCCTCTTTTTAGAGAGACAGAGAAAGTTGTTACTACATGGAGACATGCTGGGTTACTAAAGTCTACTGAGAGGGCTTTGGAGAAGCCAAGAAGAGAGACAGTGTGAAGACTGAAAAAATTCAGACCAGACATCGTCTGTACAACCTCGGCCAATCAGACGAACACCAAACCTTCAAAGTTAAACACATTTATAAAAGTTTTACAATTTTCTAAATACCATGGTATTTTATCCCTTAGTCAAATACATAATACCATTCTCTATCTCATTAACCTGTCCTCAAGTATTGTAATCTTTAGGTGTGGGTTTCCTTGGCACCAAACTCACATCTAATGAGAACCCACAAGTCCTCCACCAATATCTACTTCTCAATGCAGTATTTTTATGCAGAAAAACTAGCTGGGTACCTAGTTCATACAGTATGATTTAGCACTTGACAAAGTTTGTGATATATACATTGTTTAGACCAAGGACTTCTAGCTTGTTTCAATTTTCTGCGCAATGTAAGTCCTAGCAAGCAGGGCTCTCATCTTTAGTTTTTAATAGTGCTGCAGAATATTATAGCACTATATAGAAAACTGATTATTTCAAGTATTATATTCTGTATTTGACACAGTATTTATTACAAACATGCACCAAACAATTTAAAAATTATTGTTAAACACATAATAATGTCAATACAATTACCAATTGCAAAAATTGCAGTGTGGGCAGGTTGTGTTGATACATCTGTGCAGCACACTCGGAGTTCCTCTAGTACATTATAGACATTTTCATCATTGACCAGTTCACACAGGATGTCAATCTTCTGGTTCTTAATATAGTGAGGATCGTTGTAGGAACAGAAAAACTTTTTGTAATAGCTGCTAAAATGCCCTTGCAAGCTGCGGAGGATCTCTCGAACATGGCACAATGCCGCAAAGCACATCTCTCTACTTTCAGAAGTGCAACCTGCAAGCAGTGGACTTTTCAGTCGAACAAGGACATCTGTCTGCACGTGAGGAAACTCTTTTGCTAGAACTAAGAACAGTTTGGTGGCTGCCATGACTACGCTGATGTGAGTGCTCTTCAGATAGCTATCCAGTATATTAAGAATGTCAAATATTTCCTCTTCACTTTGTGGCTTGTAACGTAGAAGAAATGTTAGGACTTCAGTTTGCCCCCACTGATCCAAATCAGCCAACCTAAAAATACAGTTTAATTAATTTCGCAAGGAATGGAAAGCTACAGGGGGTTGTCCTGTAATATTTTTTTTTAAAACAAACTATTTTTGTCCTGTAGTATTTCTTAAAACCACATTCACATAGCTTAAACATAACTTTCACCAAGCTAACATATTCAATGGAAAAAGAACCGGTATAATAAAGATGCAGTTAACAACACATACCATGGTACACCATAACCTCCACCAAATGGTTAACTGTGGTGTGAAATATGCAAAGTCCAGCAACATCAAATTCTGTGAACACATTTTCCATCACTGAAAGAGACCCTGAGAACCTCTGATTGGCTGATTTACTTACCAAATCAATGATGCCCTTCACTGATCAGCCCCTATATTAACTTTTACCTACATTTTAAATATTTGGAATTATTATTGTGTACAATTATTGTTATGGCTGAAATCTACATTAAATCCAACTATTGAGATATGGAAACAAATGTGTCCCCGGCTTAAAGATGGAAAAAACTCTTGAAGCAAAAGCAGTTCAGAGCTAGAGAGTTTAGAACTGGGTGTAATATGAGTTTTCAGAAAACATCAGTTTAATTAAGAAATAATATTATGCTGCTATTTGCAGGCAATGTCCAAAAGAACATTTTCACATCCTAGAAACAAATTAGGAAATCCAAAACCTAAAAGGACTATTAAACAAAAAAGACAGCTTTATACAGAGGAGAATATATTCATAAATACATATGTATTAACTTTAGAGCTTATCAGAACAATAATATTTAAGAAAAGTGTGTAATAATAGCAGAGTCACTTTATCAAAATCCACACCATGCTTCCTGTCAGCCGACCAACTGTGTTACACCTTCCAGGTTTGGTGTTCTCCCCAGCACCTATTTCCTGGGTGCTTCACCCGGGTGTTTTCACTTGACACCTGGCTCTTGGAGCCTAACAAAAGTCCTATTATAATATAATAAACCATTGTTTCTCCTATTATAACAGGCACTATGTGAGCACTACAGCCAGCAGTGTGTTGGACCACTGACCACCAGTCCTATCAGGTGTGGGCAATAACCTCCAACATTTTTCATTATTATTGCAAAGTATTACAACTGCTCCCACCTGGCTGCTTCTTAATGCCACCCAGCTAGCAACATTTTCTGGGGAGAAGACAGAGACCTGTCATTTCATGACAACATCGGAGGGTAATTTCATGACATATGTACAAAGAATGTCAAACGTTCAGTTGCTGCCAGGTTTTTGAAATTAAGGTGTATTTGTGAAAATATGTGTCTCTTTACGTTTTCTATTTTCAGTTTGTTGGCTCTTTTAATTGCTATTAGAGTTCTTGGCAATATACCCACCCTTCAACCAAAAAATAAAATGATTTGAAACAAATAAAATTTTAGCAAAATAAGAATCGTTATATTTAGGACATATTTATGAAAAATTAGAATGTAGCTCTGCAAATTTATTAGAATATATTTTAGAAAAAAGGAGTGAATAGCCATTCAGACTTGACAGCAATAACTGATTACCATATTCCAATGGGTCTTTCTAGAGACCTAATTACACTGTATTTCTAGCAATGTGATTAGTATTATAGGAAAGTGAACCTGTTGAGCAGATGATGAGCGATGGGCTTGTTGATCACAACTCCACCTTCTCCTTTCAGTATTTCTTCTAAAGCCCGTAAACAGTTCACTAAAACAATAGGGTCGGGGTCTCGCAGTAGACTGTACAACTCATTAACAATGACTCCATCTGAATAGAAAAAGACAAACATATGAATACATTTAAGATGCAGAAGTTTAAAATCTCATTTCATTTGACCATTTCTTTGTGATCTCTGCAATCCCATCTACGGGAATGTATTATTTTCATTGGTATACATAAAAACTTAATAAATAAATCCATGTTACAGGGAAAGAATTATAACAGGAATGGGTTCAGCTAAGAAAAGAATTTGATTAACCCCACACACCAAAAAATAATGGAAGACACACTTTGGTTGCCTTTCTTAATTCTGTTCTTCACAACACAGGTTTGTGAAGCTCAATATGATTTGATCAAGAGATTTCTAAAAAGGCCTCAGAGTTGTACATAATGGGACTAGAAAGGGGTTAAAAACAATTTGGCAAAGGCTTTGGCAGATACTGTTCAAATTAAGAAAATTCAACGCTAGTGTTAGGGGAAGTATCATGGGCAGTTGTGCCACTAAGCATGGTGAATTTGATTTGTGTTCACTGGAAGGGGTAATCAGCATGAACAGACCTTAATAGATCACTATGAGGACAGCACAGTATCTGCTCTTAGTACTGACTTGAAATGCCTCAAGACACCACATTTAGGATGTAACTGTCATTCAAAGTCAGTATCGTGAGTGAGCAATTCTCATAGTGATCTATTAATCACATAGTTATATTTCAACAAGAATTACCAAGGGAAACGAATGCAAGCTATTTACTTTGCCATTAGCCATTATAGGCTAACTGTATTGCCCTTTAACAGATATAAAGTCCCTTGTGTGTATGTTACAAATACCTATTTTAGAGAGTTAACCAACGTCACCACCAAGCCACACAATACTTTGAGACGTGTGCAAACATTGAAGCTCTCTGTACATCATCCAATCCTGGCCACCACCATATGTCAGCAACAAGCATTTCACCACCCACTGTATCATTTAACAGAGATAATCAGATTCATTAGAAATCAAATGACAACAGCTAAAGTGCCTTTACCTGTTCATTTGTGTCCTAATCACTAGCCTTCTTATTTATCCAAGAGGGATACATATTTATGAAGGAACAGCGCTGTTTTCCTTGATGATAGCAAGAATGGGAGAACAACATATCACAATCTCCATATTTCAGTTCTAAACATGCAAAAATAATGCAGAAATGTTGTTATTGCCATATCTGGTAGAATGCTTGGAGCACATCCCAGTGGTTTGTGATAACTTAAATTTGAGTCACATTATTCTGTCAATTTACTACATGTATTATTATTTTTGTGGCAGATAACCACATTCTGAAGCATTGTGTTTACAGTAATTCTCTCGAATTGCATTTTGGAATGAGTGCCAAGGTTGTTTTTTTAATAACTGAAGTTCTCCACAGCCCCTCCAACATAAGTCAGAAGTGGACCCATAGATTTTATTCAGCCGGGTAGGAACCAGATACCAGCATTTTGTAGACATTTTCCTTAACAAGAGATGAAATGAAAGTCTTGGAGACCCTCTCTCTAATTGTTTCCCATGTGTCCTCATCTGGCGGTCTACCCAGGTCAGCCTCCCATTGAAGTTCGTGGATAGGGGTATGGGGTTGTTTGGAGGAGATTAGAAGGTTATATAAAGTGGAAATTATTCCCCTTTGCAATGGTGATTGATACATAAGGATTACAGGGGAGTAAGGGGTCTCGCTATATCAGATCTAGAAAGAGAGTCGACATAGCCCATTTGCTTACCTTCAACTAAGACACTAACAGCAGGGAAATCAAATCTCTCTTGTAGCAGCGGTAATGAGATGCATTGGTCTGCTGTCAGAACATCTCTCACCAACCTGATATCACTCTCCTGCCATGACTTAAATCGAGAATGACATTGCCCTGGGGGAAACGCTGGGTTGTCCCAGAGAGGCCCTATATTGGAGTGGGTTTAGGTGGTTTCAAAATGAAGCTTACAGTAGTCCCATATCTGACAGGTGAATAAAGTAACTGGATGAGATCGCAGTGAGAGACTTCTATCGCCCATTGTGATTTCAAATGCTGAGTCCGGGGATGTCACCCGGCAGCAGGAAGACTCCAAATCAATCCACCTAGGACCTTGACTTTTGGTAAACCACATCACCCGCTTGACTCAAGTGAGTAGCAGTGTAGTATAAGCAGATGTCCGGGAAGCTCCTGCCCCTGATAGCCGCCACCCTACGTAGAGTGGAAAAACTAGTATGCTGCCACACGAACTGAGAGAACTAGCAATGTAGTTGAATTAGGGTGGACCTGGGCACCTGCACGGTCTGGAAAAGATAAAGCAAGCAGGGCAGGATATTCATTTTAAGGGCGACTATTCTGCTCATCTAGGAGATGAGTTTTTGCCACCTGAGCAGATCCACCTTAATTGTTTTGATTATGGCAGGGAAATTTTCTGCATACCGGGAATCGTAATGGGAGGTGATAAAGACACCTAGGTATTTTAACTTAGACTGACGCCAGGAGAAGCTAAAGTTGCTTTTAAGGAGACCCAGGGTTGAGGGAGGTATGTGGAGAGCTAGGGATTCAGTTTTGGAAGGGTTTATTTTATATCCTGAAATGGAACCATAAGCCGAGAGTGTGGCAAACAGATTTGACAGTGAAGTATGGGGGGAGGTTAATGTGAGGAGGATGTCATCTGCGAATAGGCTGAGTTTATATTCATTGGAACCCACAGTGACATCTTTGATATGCGGGGAGGAGCGAATTTTGGCTGACAGGGGCTCAATTACAAGGGAAAAATTCAGGGGGAGAGAGGACACCCTGTCGGGTACCGTTAGCGATCAGGAAGGAAAGCACCACATTTACAGAAACCCTAGCAGAGGGATTAGAATATAAGGCCTGACTACCTTGGATACCTAAATTTCTGAAGGGTTTTCGGCATAAAGGGCGATCATAAAATTTTTGAACAGTTAGTAGTAGTAGTAATTGGAAAACCTAAATCTCCCCACCATACAAATCCAATAAACCCACAAAAGACAAAACATATTGATCCTGGTGCTGGACAAGATCCCTTAATACCTAAAGAAATATCCAGTATTTCAAAAGATACCTGAAGAACATAGTGGTGGCCATTTTTAAAGCACAAAATATCTGCGGCTCATGAAAAATAATCATTCTATTACAAGATATACTTATCTTAATGCAATACTATTGTCAGGAAGTGAAGCTTATTATGGTTGTATGAACATAACATAAAAGTCTAAGAAGAAGCATGTATAATGCATTTATATTGTTGAAGTCATTTTCATATGCTGAGATTGTTTGGATCCATACTGAGCCAAGTAACAGCCAGAACCAGAAATCAGATCATATGTTGTATTTTTAACTATACAAAGTTAATAATAATTTGAGAAATTTAAACCAATATGTTTTATGCTATTAATTATCTACACCAATAAGTAGTCACTAAGGACCCAGTCAATTTCCCTTGAGGTATCCCTGCAATGAGGATTACATGATTTCTAAAAGTATTAATTACATTTAAATTTATCCCTATCAGGAAGACTGTTTATTCGCCCAAGGTTATAGAAAAACAGAAACCATCTGGTTTCATAATTCTTGGTACTGTATGAAAATATACACTCATGTGATATACTAATGCACACGCCTCATGCAGACTTAAAAAGATTTAAAAATTGGAAAGTGTTACTCCAAGCTTCTATTTAAAGTGGTACAGGAGCTCCTTTATAATGACAAAAACTGTAGCAGTTTAGCGAAAAATTGAGTTCCTATATTGTAATGGAATGCACATTTTATTTGACTGAACTGTACACAAAGATTAGGGTATGTAAATATTTGCTCAGGAAAATGGACAGACCTGGAAGGAATTTGGCAGTTCTTATGGAATGTGGATATCCACAATAAAACAATCTGCCAAAATTAGATTTCATCGTGTGGAATGGGATAGATTTTAAAAAGGTGCCAATGTCCTCATTATTGTCATGTGTTATATAATACATAAATAGGGTGAAAAGAGAAGTACAATGGTATAAAAAAGGAAATTAAAACTACTAAAGGGAAGTAAAAACATGTGCATTGCTGCAAAGTGTTTGTCCAATTTGACCATAGTCTTATATATGTGCAGTGCATTAGTTTGTACAATTCCCATAAATAAAACGTAAAGTCCAAATTAATTATTCTAGCTGTTATAACATCCCAAACCAAAACATTATTTATTTTAAGAGCCATATTTACTTACTGTGATAAAGATGTTTTGTTGCTTATGTAAATTAAGCATTCAGTCATGGTTTTATGTTAATTTGCTAAATATGGTATAATTTCACTTTCACAGCTTTTTATTTAGTCCATTTAGTAACATTAAATGTGCCGTAAACCACACAGAGGAATTCATCATTATGGAAAATGCAAGCTAATAGTAAATACAGTTTATACTGAATCTAATTGTGCTCTGGTCCATCAAGTGTTTTAGGGCAAAAAAATATTATATAAGTTATGGAAGTGTGTATTTTACATATTACCCTATACTATGCATACAAAGCTATTTCCTCCAATACAATATTGCATGAAAATAAAAGAAACCCTATCTTCCCCACTTAAAAATATGTTACTTTGGTAAAATAGGTACGAATACAAATTTTGATGAATCTAAAAAATATGAAAATTGGAAAACTAAACATCTCCACAAATAAAGGGGTTAATAGCAAACAATAGTACAATATATAGTAACATAACATTTAACACAATTAAAGTAATAATTTAGTATGTTCAGAACAAATTTGTACTGTTTTACTGTGCACTGTTCATAAAGAACTCACCAACTTCTCCTTCCCCCTGTTGCCTGTGCATTTTGGCACATCCCAGCACTGCTACTCTCCTCACGTAGGAAGCTTTGTCTCGTAATCCATTTTGGACAGGCTGTTGTATGTATTCCTGGATGCCTGGCATTCTGTGAAAGAATACATGATCACTGAAGCAAAATGAGCAGGAATTACATTTACTTGCACTACTAAGGTACTACATATCAATACAGTAACTCCATTAGAAGAGAAAGTTGTCTAGCATGACATGAATTATAAACTAATTTTTCTGATTATCGACCCAATCCTCAAATTTAAACTCTGGTTTTGTATGATCCCTGACTAACTCTAGGGTTGTCTGGTCTGTGTGTTTATTAAACAAGGATTTATTTTTTATTTTTCATGTTTACAGGGAAGCTCTTTTCCTGAACAAAGTGGAGATGTCATCTGGGCCATACTGGAGGATGTATTTAAGCCAACAATAAAGAAGTTTCATAAGAGGTGCAATAGGCACTTCAGTGATCATAAATTGAACTTCAATGAGAATTATAATATCACACTTAATAGTGAACTCTTTAATGCTAATTTGAAAACAGTGCATTTATGTGCAAACTTTACACTAAACAGTTTTTATTGTTTGCACTAGAAAGATGTATGCTTAATGCAGATGGGGCGATTTAGTAAAGTGTAAATTTTGCATCTAAATGTAAGGTTAGTGATTAAGCCCTGTTGCCTTTGTTTAGTGTCCAAATTGTCGCCTGTGTGGAAAACGGAGGGGCTGCCTTCATAACGGAAAATATGCTTATTCATGGACGTTCTAGAGTGTCACTAGTTGTAACAACTACAGTGGTTAAGGATTAGAGCTTTATTTTATCCTAAAATACTGCTTAGTTTACCTTTAATTTAATTATCAGTAAGGAAAGATCATAACAGTCTTATGGCTAACTTTGTGGGTTTGAAGGGTTTTATTAATTTGGTTGTAGTGTGTCTAGAAATGAACTTTTCCCAAAAGGGTCAAATTTGTCCCAATATAAATATAGGACAGGACTCATTCTTCTCCACTTCCAAGGAAATTAAAACATTTTAAAAAAAATAAAAAATCATATTGTGGGGAGAAAAAGCCTGTGTGCCCTTATGAAAAACAGGTAT
Source organism: Mixophyes fleayi (assembly GCF_038048845.1). Taxonomy (NCBI): domain Eukaryota; kingdom Metazoa; phylum Chordata; class Amphibia; order Anura; family Limnodynastidae; genus Mixophyes; species Mixophyes fleayi. The sequence goes on from NC_134403.1 coordinate 283,151,579, forward strand.
ATTCCACGTAAATGTATGTTCTATGCTCTGTTATCTGAATTAATAATTGTGTGTTGCATGTCTGTGGAAAATAGCTGCATTGACGTAACCCTCTGTAAGGAAAGCACCTTATCGGCCCAAATCCTCCCAGCAGAAGCTGCAACCCCAGCTTGTTTTTATCTGTAAAAACAGGTGCAATTGCACAAAAGTGACCTCACAAAAAGACTTTTGCACTCTAGTAAATGGACATTTCTGAATTGTTTAACCAATTCAACTTGTAACTAAGAAATGTTATGGAACTTTGCTCTGGCTTGCCAAGACACTGCCCAAAACATAACATAAACATGTGAACATGTAAATACACTTTCAGTGTTATTGGAAGATGTAGCTTAGCCGTTAAAAGCACTCACTGTCTATATTAAAGACACAAATGTGCCGGAGACTGTGGTTCGACACAGTGTCAGCTCTTTGCAATCTTAGACAAGTCACTTTGTCTCACTGTGTTCAAGACACAGAAAAGTAGAGAGAAAGCTTGAATGGGCACTCTTCCTGAAAATTAGGTGTATGGCTCTACTTAAAAATTGTATGCGCTACATAAAAAAGAAAAAACAATAAGGTGAAATCCCATTATTTTGCCAATGATTTCCTGTTGTGTGTTAAGTGAGCATGAGCAGTTTTTGACCTCTATAGTGTATACTGACCTGAGGTTACACATACTCCGAAGTGCCAGTCCTCTCACCATGGGGTTGGGGTCTGAACAATCTTTACACAGAGTGTTGATAGTTAGCAGTGCCAAGTCTGGTTTTTGAGGAGCGTAAGTGCACATGTACAAATAAACCAGCTTCTTCTGCACAATATCTACAGTAGCACTGGCCTTAACCATCTCCATGAAGACACTGGATACATCCACTCCTTGAGTCATGTGTCTTCAATAGAAAGAAAATGCATTATGGTTTAATGATAAAACAGTGACTGATGTCAATCTGCACTCAAGTATGTAAGATGTGCAGATTACAAATTAATTTAATTTAATTTTATTGAAAATAAAACCAAATATACAAAACCTGAAACCTCACAATGAACTTAAAGTTTCATAAAGCTGTACACACATTTTTTTTATTAACAGTTGAAATTTTTATTGAAATTTTGGGGATAGAAGCAAACAGCAATAGAGGAAGTAAGGGGAGGAAAAACAGGGGGGTACATTAAGTCACATTAAACAAGTACTTCAGACAATAGCAAAAATTATCCATCAAAAACTGGTAGTGCTGCTTTGCTTTTACAAAGAGCAGGATACCTGTGGTGGGGCTAGATGCTCTGAATAATAAGTACTCCAATTGAGCCATTTAGTCAAGGGGGAAGAAGCTGACGAGGAATATGGGAGGGCCAGAGTCTCCATAACATAGCTCCTCTGGATTTTGGCCATAACAATTGAAAGGGGTGGGCCGAGGGAGACTTCCAGGATTGTGCAATATCTGCTCTAATAGAAATTGATTATTATTTTAAGTTATTGCAAGTAAAAAGGTTTCTCAAAAATGGCTGAAATAATGTCATATTTCTTTAAGTATTATTGGTTGTTTTTAATGACAATTATACATGATGTACTGATTCCTTGTAAATTGATATGTTGCATTCTGTTGAATATTGATTTAGCTCACAGAATGGTTGCCTGAACTGAATGTAAGCGACTGGTGCTTTTTAAAAGGGTTCTACCACTCCTCACGATCCAAGCAATCAATCACTTTATTTAATATGATCAGCTCTAACACACTGAACAGACTTAAGAAAGCATAAACAGAGCTGTTATATCTGAAGCAATATGTACTACAACATATGCAAAGATATATTTACATTTCCAAAAGCTGATTTGCTTTCTCTTTAAAAAAAATATTATGACTCTTGTCAAGGAGGGTAAAACAATTTTGCACATGAGCAACTCTGGTGCAGGTGTCTAGTTTACTGCGGAGAATCATAGGTATAGAAATGGTTTGTGGCAGTGCATTTGTAAAGTAAATAAAAGTAGCACCTATCCTCACATGTCTTGATATGCCCATATTTTGGCTTATTTCAATATTGGCATAATTATAGCCTAATCAGAATAGCTAGAAAAATATATTCATGTGAACACGATCTATCCTAAAATTCGAAATTACTTCAGATAACATGTTTCCAGCAAATCACTGTGTGTAAGCAAACAAGGGGAAAAAATATATTGATGAAGGACAGCAAAATACTTCAGGGTCTGTTGCCTGTGATCTCACTTTAATGATTTATGCCAATCATCCCTTTTTTATTGCACAGTTTAAAGTACTAAGGACCATGAAAACGTGGGTACAATTCCTTTGGCTACAAAAGACCACACTCTAAGTTCAGTGTATAGTCCTTATGGGAAATCTATGCAGTGTGGAATTAATGCCATATTTTTGCTATGCTGCAGAAAAGTTATAATATATCTGTAGAAACCAATTAGAACTCTTCTTGGCCAAAAAGGCAACTAAAGGGTTGTAAAACAAATTAGCATATCAGCACACCTCTTCCTGAGATGTCACAGAGGAGAGAGGTTTGTGCAAGGAATAAAGTTTAAAAAAACAGTGAAATGATTTTATAAATTGACAGTTTTTGGGGATCAATCTTCTGCTGCTGAATTGTCCACAGCTTCTAGCCTTACCAAAAAGGCAGATTGCGCAAGATTATGCAAGTGTAATTATTTTGTTTCTGTGTTTAGTTCTGTTTTACTCTAAAGAAACCATTTTGTATTTATAATTTTTCATGTCAAATTGTTATCACCATTTATATTCAGTAAGCATTGTCACTTTTTGTTATATTAAACTCTACATAATAATGTTTAGTCATATTGTTTGCTTGGTTTCAATTACACTATATTTATACAGGGAACTGTTTGAATTACAGTAACTCTTGATTTAATTTCGGCTGTGAATATATTTTGGAATAAGTGCGGGAGTAACTGAAGACTTCCTAAGAGTGTCAGCTCATCTTAGTGGTGGTAACATGTTGTATTTGTTGTGAGTGTGAGATATAGGTTTGAGGGTATTTTAGTCATTTTTTAGACAGAGCAGGTGGTTTTGCCTTTATTAGCGTATCACACCCACATGTCCTGCATGTCAAGGTGGGTCTGGGCATGATAAATATGTACTCAGAACTTATCTGCCACAATGTATCCAGCCTGTCTTTTAAATGTAATTAGATAAAATCGACAACTGGGCTAAAAAAACCAGTACTGTGCAACAACTGAGAAAGGCTAGTGTAAGTCCATGAATGTTTTCTTACCTGATCACCTTGTGGATGACATTCCTGTATCTCAGCCTGTCTGCCTGGATGTGAGGATTTGACAGTGCTCTTTTAAGCTCTTTAACAGCATCTTCTGATCCCAGGTACGGCATTGTGAACACTGTTGACTCACAGCATGGAGTAAACCTTGACCAGAATCTAGAAGTCAACAGAGTATTTGCAGTTTCTTAAGACTAAAAAGTTAAACAAAAAGTGTTTGAAATAAAAGGCAATATTACAAATATATAAAGAGCATAACACATACATAACTTTACAATACAGCACAAAAATGGAGGTGGATTACTAGATGCTAAGAGTTATTATGAAAACTCATCTAGAAAAGGTAATTTCTGTCATCATTTGGGCCATAAACTTTTGATAGAAGTCAAACAAATTTTTTTTAGCATTTACTCTAAATACACAATCTTGGACATTAGATTACATCTTTCCAAACTTCAGACACCAAACACTAATTGGCACTACAGTTAAAATAATGGAAAAGGGCTGCAGGTCCATCACAGCATAAGGAAGGGTGGTTGGGTTCCTTTTGGAGAAAGCTGTAGATGTCAGCACTAGAATAAAAGATGCCTGGAGAAACTCAAATCAAGCATTTCCCAAACAGGCGAGCGTGACAAAGGGTGCCTCTAACATTTTTATGTCCCTGTAAATCTCTACACCAAAATAAATATCAAGGTGTCTAATATATGGCCCTTGGTTCTTCAGAATAAAACACATCACCACCCAATCAAGGATTCCCATGGCTTAAGGATCACTAAATAAAGAGAGTGCGAAGAAATAATGAGGATGGCAACCGTTGAACCTCATGATAATCATGCATGGTCAGTCTGTTGTCTCACATTGAAAACATTGCCAAGAGGAAACGTCCAACCACTAATCAGGCAGCTATAGACAAGAAAATGCATTTATACTTTAATATATACATCATGATCACTTTCACCCATCTGTAGCAGGCTACCATACTAGGTGGGAGTTGCTTCTTTGAAGAAATGTCCAATGCAGATTATTCAGTCATTCACAGAGGCAGTCTCAGACCTACATCAGATCCCATTAGGACACCATCCTAGATGTGGAAAGTGGCTGTAGTTGTATATATTGGAGTAGAACGTTAATACTTTATAACAGAGCTACAAATAAATGTCAGGTTAATACCTAACAATGCACCTTTCTACTGTATATCATATTTGGAAATGTAAAGATTGGAGCTTAGCAGACCTATACTACACTGTTTGCGGCCAACTCACACACTCATCCTTCTTTAGCGAGTACTTGATATCAAGTACCACGACAATACTGAAGTGGATCCCAGAGGAGGAACTTCCATTATTCAGTTAAGGAAGGGCTAAGTTGGTTTCTTTTTCAAATGTTCACAGTGAAACATGGCATGGCAATTGTCCTTAACTACAAATTCTCAAGTAACTGGTCATTATTATTGGAGAAGTCATGCTAACTTGTCCATCAAAGATATTTTTGACCAAAAACTCCTACCTCTCCTTTAGTAGCTGAAAAATGGGATTCTCTCAAAATTATATTCAGATAGTCCATAGTGGATAGGAACTTTTTTTTTTTTTTACTTCAATAAATTTTTATTGGGTTTTTCAAAGTTAAATGGGGTACAGAAAAAAGAAGGGTAACAAGCACAGTTGAAGGAACAAACAAAGGGAAACTAAAGGGGGGGGGAAACCCCCACGCAGGGGGGGGGGAGTCACTCAATTGAAACAGCGATCTTATAACATGCACGTTACTTTAAGAAGCAGAAATAAAATATACACATTGGTCTTTCTCATAATACAGCACATGGGGACATATTAGTACTTAGGTAGCTCAAATGACACACAGGCAGAACCTATTCATTAGGCTGGGGTTCTTCTATGAGGGCTGTTGGGGAGGGAGGGGGTGAAATATTTGAAGCTACTCGTGCTCTACCGGAGCCCTCTGTAACATATTCGTGCCAGCTAAACCATTTGAAAATTGGATTGGAGGCGGATGACGTATAGGGCACATCCGTTGTTTCCATTTCGAAACTATACTGGATCTTAGACACGATAGGAACTTTTTTGTACCCATTCCCATTCAAACTATCCCTCATTTGATTCTCCAGCATAGAAAAAATCCTTAACTCGTATGGATCCCAAATTTATCAGAGTATTTACAAAATAGTAAGCAACATACAGGACTGCACTGGTATTGCTTGGTCCCACAAGGTGGTCCCGCATTAAATGTAACGCAAAACATCACCAGTGAGTACAGATCAGTAGCATAGACAGTTAAAGCTGCACTAATACCTATTGTAAAATATTACTAACATCACTCTCCATACAGCTATTTTTCCTGCAACTATAATGGCGCTGTAACACAAAACCAGCAAATCTCAGCTGTTAGCCAACTTAAAATGGCAGCGAAGGAGGTGGTGGTAGTAGTGGGGGGTGAGCAGGAGAACAATCACAAGCCACAGTCTCTTGATTTCATTTTCAGCTGGCCTGTGAGGGCGTCAGGAAAGAAGGTAAGTAAAGGAGAGTGAAGGGGGGCACAGAGAAACACGCTGAAGGGGGACAGAGAGACACGCTGAAGGGGGACAGAGAGACACACTGAAGGGGGACAGAGAGACACGCTGAAGGGGGACAGAGAGACACGCTAAAGGGGGACAGAGAGACAAGCTGAAAGGGGCAGAGAAACACGCTGAAGGGGGACAGAGAGACGCTGAAGGGGGACAGAGAGACGCTGAAGGGGGCAGAGAGACACACTGAAGGGGGACAGAGAGACACGCTGAAGGGGGAAGAGAGACACGCTGAAGGGGGACAGAGAGACACGCTGAAGGGGGGCAGAGAGAGACGCTGAAGGGGGACAGAGAGAGACACGCTGAAGGGGGACAGAGAGACACGCTGAAGGGGGACAGAGAGACGCTGAAGGGGGCAGAGAGACACACTGAAGGGGGACAGAGAGACACGCTGAAGGGGGAAGAGAGACACGCTGAAGGGGGACAGAGAGACACACTGAAGTGGGGCAGAGAGAGACGCTGAAGGGGGGCAGAGAGAGACGCTGAAGGGGGACAGAGAGAGACACGCTGAAGGGGGGCAGAGAGAAACGCTGAAGGGGGACAGAGAGACACGCTGAAGGGGGACAGAGAGAGACACGCTGAAGGGGACAGAGAGAGACACGCTGAAGGGGACAGAGAGACACGCTGAAGGGGGCAGAGAGACACGCTGATGGGGGACAGAGAGACACGCTGAAGGGGGACAGAGAGACACGCTGAAGGGGACAGAGAGACACGCTGAAGGGGCAGAGAGACACGCTAAAGGGGGGCAGAGAGACATGCTGAAGTGGGACAGAGACATACACGCTGAAGGGGGACAGAGACAGACATGCTGAAGGGGGACAGAGACAGACACACTAAAGGGGGCAGAGAGAGACGCTGAAGGAGGGGGACAGAGAGAGACGCTGAAGGAGGGGGACAGAGAGACGCTGAAGGAGGGGGACAGAGAGACGCTGAAGGAGGAGGACAGAGAGAGACGCTGAAGGAGGGGGACAGAGAGAGACGCTGAAGGAGGGGGACAGAGAGAGACTCTGAAGGAGGGGGACAGAGAGAGACGCTGAAGGAGGTGGACAGAGAGAGACGCTGAAGGAGGGGGACAGAGAGAGACTCTGAAGGAGGGGGACAGAGAGAGACGCTGAAGGAGGGGGACAGAGAGAGACGCTGAAGGAGGGGGACAGAGAGAGACTCTGAAGGAGGGGGACAGAGAGAGAGACACGCTGAAGTAGGGGGACAGAGAGAGACGCTGAAGGAGGGGGACAGAGAGAGACTCTAAAGGAGGGGGACAGAGAGAGACACTGAAGGAGGGGGACAGAGAGAGACTCTGAAGGAGGGGGACAGAGAGAGACACGCTGAAGGAGGGGGACAGAGAGAGACGCTGAAGGAGGGGGACAGAGAGAGACGCTGAAGGAGGGGGACAGAGAGGGACGCTGAAGGAGGGGGACAGAGAGAGGTGGTGAAGAAGGGGACAGAGTAATATGGTGAAGGGGCGCAGTGATATGATGAAGGGGCACAATGTGATGGTGAAGGGGCCTTAATACATCTTACGTCATTTTGACCCAACTACTTAAAAAACAGGACTACCCGGTAATTATTTTGGCTTAGGGGTGCCTTGGAAAGATTACAGTGACCCTAAGGGTGCCTCGAACTGAGATTAGACCCATGTGTACCCTATGTATACATGGGTCTAATTATTAGACCCATGTGTACATAGCATTGGTCTGACTGGATGGTGATGTCTTCTCAGATCAGTATGCAAAGGACCAAAAGAGAAAAAATTACTCCTAGTCAAGAGGACCCAGTTGCCTCCCTGTGCTGTAGATTATTAGGTATTTAACGTACTTGTAGTGTTTATACCTATGCCTTAATACACATTCTTATACTACTTATTATAGTAATTGGTAAGATAAAGTTAACTATGTACTTTATTACAATCATTTGAACTGTCTTAAGATATGTCCATATTTAAAGTTGGTTAAAAGAAGTGAAGCACACTACAGAATTACCAATGTCATCATCATCTATTTATTTATTTATATAGCGCCACTAATTCCGCAGCGCTGTACAGAGGACTCGCTCACAATATATCAAGGTAGGGTGTGCTGGCATTTACAGCAGCTTGGAATACCCAGGGCGGCTCCTGCTCCGTTCTAAAGTGATCATCACCTCCTTGTCAGGAAACATTATAATACAGACCACCCTTTCCTCTCCACATCTCTGACACCGAACATACACTACGCCTCTGCAACACATGCGCCGCCAGTGAGAGGGTTAACCATTTTGGCGGGAACGACAAACAGGCTCCACCCTGTTCCGGCCCAACTATTCGTCCACACACACACAGCACGGAACCGGTTACTCGGTGGAGCAATAGTATCTTACCGAGACCGCTGATATACCTGCAGTTTCCGTGCTTCCGGGATGGTAAGACAAAAGCAGCCGAGTGCTGCGCTCACTGATCTCCCGGCGTACAGCGCATGCGTGAGATGTGTTGCGAGTGTCGGCGCCCACTGTTTATAACTTGTTATTATAAAGAGTTCACTATGTCAGGGTTAAACTCAGGGGGTTCTCATTCGTCTATATTTCTTTTTACAGGATATAAACCTGCAATGATCCAGCTCAGCTATGTTCTTTACTACTTCTAGGCAAGTAGTGTTTATGTGATTTCCCTGTTCACCTGTAAGCTGCTGAGATCCAGTACACAGAGCAGCGGCCCATTGAGGGCTTCTGGGGGAATAGAGTGACAGGACAATAAGTAAAACTCCTGATCTGTACCCAACCATAGTTCATTCTACACAATACTAACTTTTAAGGTTGAGTTGAGTTTCTCTTTTACCTCCTTCCCATTTATTAATATCAATACTTGAGATACTGTAATTCAAAATGAGAGGTTATAAACGTGCAACACAAGGGCCCAGCTTTTTGATGGAGGACTGTGGGTTCTGTCTTGGGCCAGAAACTATGCTGGCGTACGTCTATACAGTGCCTGGAAAATGTTATATCTCAAAGTCTAACTAATAAAGTTCAGTTTATAACAATAATTGTATTATGTTTTGAGATGGGTAAAGCAAACAACCAGTTGGTCAGAATGTAGCACCCATTATCAAAAGTTTTCCTAATGTAAGCTTTTTGCAATAAGGGTTTATTATTTATTTGGGCTTCCATAAATGTACAGTATTTATGTAGAATAATTAATTAAAAAAATATTCACAGATAACCCAGCATATTGTTTTTAATAATATTATGGTTTATTTTGTATGGCACCACCTTATTATGCAGTGGTTTACAGAGATATTGAATCATTCTCATCAGATGGTACAAGTCCTCGTCCAATTAACCTACCAGTATGGCCTGTGGGAGAAAGCTGGAGGAAATCCGCACAACACAGAGAGAACTTACAAACGCCACACATTTTCACGTATGCGAAAAGTTGTTGGGTGATTTAAAAAGTAAAATGTTTCTGGTCCAAAGTGAACTGACATAGAATGAACTAGACACTTCAAAAGTAGGGATGTTCACTGACTACTGTGTTTTGGTTTTGGATGTATGAACTTTGGGTTTTTATTTTGGCAATATCGCCCTCGTGTGTTTTGGATCTGTATTTTTTTTTTTTTTTAAATTGCTAAAATCACATATTTTGGCTCTTCTTTTTTTCTTTTTTTTTGTACCTGCATTATTAACTTCAATAACATTAATTTCCAGTTAGTTTTTGTCAAGTGACAAGAACACTGCAACCCCTGTTTCTGTGTGAACAATGGTGCTGGATCTCCTGGGGAGGGAGGTACTTATGGAATCCAAAACCTGCGAGATCAGACGATGTAACAATGAAGTTTTGCCTCGCTTCAGATCCGAGGAAGCGGGAAAGTACTGAGCCGGCTCTGCTCGCTACTCGGTTTGGCGATGTTAGGGGGGTTTTTGGTTTACGGAATACCGAGCCTGATCATTTCTATTCAAAAGCAATTGCCTACAAAACCAGCAGGGGCAGTGCCATGGGGCCCATGGAGATAATAGGGCCCTGGTTTCCTCATCCCCACCTACCTGCATCAGGGACCACAGCTCGCTAGTTCTGTCTCTGGAAGAATGAGATAATTTAGATGTAGATGGAACATTTAAATTGCTTCACTGCAGTTCTGCTAACCAGGGTGTGTCAAAATTCCACTGGAAAAAATATCCTGTTTGATAGTTTATCAGTAAATGTATTGTTTACAGCAGGTGTTTTCAATCCTTTACATATTTATCTTGTAACAGTGTAGCAGGGATTTGTGTGACAAGCACATGGCGTTTTCTGGGTGAAAAAAAATCTGTTTTCCCATATTTAAACCACCACAATTCGGTTGACTGATTGACATTCTGAAATGGTTCCTTAAGAATAGTAGCCTGAGAAGCGTCAACTCTTACACAATATATTGAGGTATCGCATGCACTGTATGAGGGCTTTAGTGACATCATCAATATTTATTTATAAGGTTCCACAGCACCATGCATCAATCCAAAACACATAGATGCAGTAATAATACGTACATACAATAGCATTAGCAATAAAACATATACCGTAATACACATTGCTTACCTAGTAATTAGCATAATACATCATACCATATACAGCACACAATTTAACAGGGACATACAAACAGGACCAAGAGACAAAGGGTAGAGAGGATGACAGATGTGAGAGATGAGGAGCAGATAACCAAGAATAGATGGATTTTGAAGGAGCGATTCAAGATTCTGTAGAGCGAGGTTGGTGGCAGCTTGGGAGAAGGCTTGAAGCCTGAAGTGGGAGGAGGAGTTGATAAACAGGGAAGAGAGGCGAGGAGCAAAGGGGTCGAGCAGCTTTATATTTTACAATAAGATCATTGATTTAGGGAGGGGAAGCATTATGGAGGGCATTATAGGTGATGGAAAGGAGCTTCAACTGGATTTGCAATGTATTGGGGATCCAGTGAATTGATTTGCATAGAGGCTCAGAGCATAAGGTGCTGGAAAGGAAGATTAGTCTGGCTGCAACGTACGTGATGGACTGAAGGGGGGTAAGGCGAGGTCAGTAGAACAAGGTTTTACATTAATTCCACAACTAAGTAATAGGATTTGAAAAAAACACAGGCCCTATTTTGTTTTAATTTTGATCCAGAGCAAAACATCCAGTGCAACAGCTGCGAAATTTGGCTTAATTGGTTCAAAATATTGTTTATTGTCCCCAAAAATAGCAAATGGATAATTCCCTCCTCAATTACCCCATAAGGTGCTCGAATAAATGTAGTTGCGTATATATCATCTCCTGTAACATAATAAGTTTGCTTGCTTTTTACCAAAGGCAAGCAAACTTAGTTTTTCTAACCTCTATAATTTAATTATTTCCCTTTTCTAACAAGTTTTTTTTCTCCTATGTGTCACGAACGCCCAGCCTGTCCCAGATATAGCAATCTGAACAGCTGTATCATGAGCCTCCCAAGGCTTCATAATTTCACAAAGAATCACGGAGAATACACTAGATTAAATTTATTTAATCTGAAAAATGTTTCTAGGGCTTAGTTACAAAAAAGTTAATGACAAGACGTACAATAAATTGCACAAGTAAGTTTCAAAAAATAAAACTGGAAATAAAACCAGAGTCACTACTTACTAGTTAAGACATGGCGTGTGTGAGGGAACACAATTGAGAAAGTTGGGACATTTCTGTCTTGATAGACCCCCTCATGAAAATGCACACGATATTGCCTAAGGCAGAAGATTTTAAACCTTTTTTCCACATAGCTCTCACCCCCCACCTTTTGGAGTTTAGTGGTCAATAAGGATAGATTGATCTCCCAAATCTTTCTTAGTGAGCTAGGGATGTCCTGAGATCTGGAAAGTTCACAGGACCTGAGTTCTCACCTCTGCTCGTTCGGTTTGGCTGGTCAGGTCCACGTCCTCTGCATACCAAAAAACTACTCAGCGATGCTTATATATCTCTTTCTGACAAATTTCAAAAGATTATTGACACTTGCATAGGTTCAGACTCATGTCATCTAGCAAAGCACACGTTGAGATTACATTTCAAGGTTACATACAATATACATTGTCATACCTGATTATTAAGGGAAAATAACAATAATACATAATTGTCACACTATGTCCTTACAGTTTACAGTGCCCATAACTATCCCACATACAAGATGTGGTCTAACCAGGGATTTATACAATTGTAATACTATGTTTGCTTTACATGCATTTATACCACTTTTTATGCCTCCCGGGATTTTATTTGTATTTGCAGCTGCTGCATCACTCTGCTACTTGGCTTTCTGTCTACTAGAATTTGAATCTTTTTCCAGCTCCTTTTGCCAAATTGTATTCCATTAAATGTGTAAATAGCATGGTAATTACCTTGGCTTAGATGCCTAACCTACATTTTATCTACCTTTCTGCAGAAAGTTACTATCCTGTTTAGTTAATAACCCTACATAGTTTTTCATCAGGAAACATGGACACTTTACTTTATAGTGTCCATATTTGTGTTACCTTTGTTGGGCTGAAATGTCTTACAGTATGAGAATTTTTTTTTTTATTTGCACTGGAATTGGTCATTTCTAAGCAATATATTGTAATATGGATGTGGTGCATATTTTCTGAAAATCTGTGGTAATTACACAATAAATTGTTAACTTACATGAAGAATTTGTACAGTAGCCTAACTGGAATCTTAGTGAAGAAATCTTGTTACAGCTTCTGTGTGCATAAAGCACAATACGCAAGATTTTATCTTGTATAAATATTTAGTTAATTTCTGTTTTGTCATCTATTGCTCTCCTAAGCATAACAAACAATTCACAAAATCATAATTTTTTCTTCTTCCCCTTCTTAGATCTTTGTTTGCTAACTGGAGGTTGAGAATGAATGGGGCTTTTATTCCAAACACCCCTATTGCTGTGGATTTTTGGCAGATCCGTCGATGTAGCCACATCCGACTCTTCTTTCTGTCCCATATGCACAGTGACCATACTGTGGGTTTATCTTCTACATGGAAACATCCATTGTATTGTTCACCGGTCACAGCCAAGATCCTTAAACACAAGTTGCAGGTACAGTATGAAATAATGTAGAGATAATTGTTGTTGACTGGTCATTCCGTCATACCTGTCACACTTTCAGCAAATTTGTTTGTGCAGTTACCATCTGCCATTTCATAAAATAAGGTTGGAATTACTACATTACCTCCGAATTTGGGCTTCAGGGAAGATACGTTCCAACGATAACTTGTGAACTGTCCCAGATACTAAAAGTGGAGAACATTCTCAATAAACAAGCACTGGGTTCTATGTTAACTAGAATTCCCATATTTTATAATTTTCAAAACTAAACATACAAACAAAATAGCTTCATAATAGAAAAAAAAACACAGAATCATGATGCATGTTAACTGTATGTGCTGCTCTCATCTGCTGCATCAGCCCAAACATAGAGGACGCTGAAAGGCTAATCAGGCTGGGACTCCAATGTGAGAGCAAGAAGGGCATTAAGAACTGGATCACATAAAGAGAGTGCACCGTTTCTTTGAAAGGGGCAGAGCCAGTGCCAGCATCCTTGGCAACACAGCAGATCCTGCCAGTAGCAGCAGATGTGTCGTGGGCTTCTCCAGAGCATAAAAAAGATGGGAAAAGCTGAACCTCTGCATAGAAATATCCCTGTAGCTTATAGGGGTGAGTGGTTGATGTGAATATAACTGCTCATGTTACATATCATACATTTGTTTCAATGATAATGGAGCAGAGAGTGCGTCCCCAAAAGAAAGTAGATAAGTTGCATTTGTTTAAGAAAAAAAGATTCTCTTAATTAGGGGGCACACTAAAATTCACCCAAATTCTTTACGATCAGTTATTAAAATCACATTCCTTTATTTTTATCTTTTAAAAGTGTAGTATACATAAATCTATCATTGGCAAAAATATTATTAAATATAAATAAGTGAAAAGAGGAATAGGGGATTAAAATGTTGTGAGAAATCACAACAATAAGGAGCTGTTACTCAAGAGAGGTTCTGTGCATGCCCTAAGGCTAGTGTAGCCTATATGTTTTTCAAACATAATCAGTACCACACATTAGAGTATGCAATTCTGTCTGAGGAGGTAATTGTTTACTATTTAAGTACTAGTAGGTTGCAATAAATAATGCAAATTGTGAATACTACTGCAGTGAACCAAGAGGAACTACAGCTATAAAGATTAACCAATAACCTAACTGGGGGGATAAGGCCTAATCATAACTGCAGTGTAAATATGGTATATCAAATGAAGCCATTGATAAATTGAGCTACTAAGGTGTAAAATGTGAAGTCAGAGGGTCTGATGTGTGCTTACTTGGTGGCTCTGCCCACCTCAGTGTTAACAACACCACTTTCAGGTGAAGCTGAGCTGCTTTAAATTCCCCATGGGTGAGCTACGTCCTGACATAGGAGAGACACTTTTAGAGACTTTGAACAGATGGGAGAGAGCCATAATCTTACACAAGGAGACCACGTAAGGAATTGCTATATTTTGTGTAGGCAAATATATTTTAGTCCATAATACCACTTAAAATCCATAAAAGTAGTGATCAACCACATATTCATCAATAGCATGATGAAGGGCAGCCCATACATCAAATAAAGCATTCTGTCACACAGAGAAGTTGAAGAAATGTGTATAAGCTCAACTGAAACACTGGACCTACCTGTTTGGTATCAATAAATTGATAAATTCATAGTGAATCTATTCATAATAAAATTGGATATGCATGGCACTCCACAGGAATGTTGGGTCATAGAGTATAATTGGGTATTAAATCAGGGAACATGCAAATTATGGTTGTAAACAGTGTCACTGATAGCAACCACCTGGAGGTGGGTAAAGGTCAAAGTGTCTTTAAAAAACTGAGACCAGCTACAAGAAATTGTCAGCTCTTGGGGTTCAATCTAATTGAAGGACTGTCCTTCTCTTCTGCCTGCCCAAGGTATACAGATTATTATTTATTTATAAGTTATGCTCTGTACTTTTATACCATTTGTTTTTTATAACTGTTGAGCAATTTTGTTATTGTTTTTTGTTTTCTTAAAAACATATTTTATTAGGGAGTTTTTTCAAATTTTTACCAGTATACAGACTAGGTTTCAAAGAACAATTAGTCAATTAAAAATGATTTACAGCATGGGTATGAAAAAAAACAACAATGAAGGTAGAGGTAAAGAGAAGAAAAAGAAAGAAAAAAAAAAAGGGTATAAGTAAGATAAGACAGGTAAGGGAAAGGTGCTGGGGGAAGAAGAAAAAGAAAAGGGTGTTGGCAAAGGAAAAAGAGGAAGGGGAAGGGAGCCCGGTCTGGCATCTTGGTGGATAATTACTCCAATTTTGTCAGTTGTTAATTGTTTTCATAACCTGTAAGCATTGTACTTTTTCTATATTTAATATAAAACTTAATAAGTGCTGTCCTTATTGCTTTAAACAAATTTACACCCTTTTATGAAGTAGATTGCTTGACCATGCTAACCCTTAAAATGATGAGATGTGTATTGTGAATACATTTGTATACCAAGTCTAGTGTGTGTCTGCATGTACATTTGTGTCATAGAGCCTTGAGGAGTTAAGTGTTAACCCCTTTGATTGCTGGTGTGTGCCTATTGCCCTTATTCAACAGGTGATTGCAAAACTGAAGTGGGTGTAGTTGTGGGAGCCCATTCTGGGGGCGATTCGGCAAATCTGTAACCTGTGCTATAGGTGAGAGGAAGATTGAGTGCTGTAATCTTGTGTAGCCCCATACAGTAAACACTTCCAAGACACGAGTGCAGATTGCGGTTTGTGACTGGTAAGGGCAGGTATGAGAGGTCTCCTGACAAAATAGAGGCGATATATATGGTTTTATTTTATACTATATTATGAGATATTAAATCAGGGAGTGGCTGGTGATGGATATTTATATATATATATAATATATTATGTGCGTCTAGTCACTATCCAATAACGATTGTCCACTTCTAGTGATGTGGTTCCAAAGCACACTGATTTAATAGCAAAAAGTAGCAGAGTAACAATCCAAATAAAATAAGTACAGCTGTTACTTAGTAGGCACCCTGGATCCAGTGTACAGTCATTCAGTCCTAAAGTCTGCGGTCAATGTGACTGAACACTGGTCCCAGAGCCCCTGTTTATATACAGTCAGTGATACAGTGAAAACAATACAGATGATTTGGCATGGTTTCCATAGGTTCAGGCTTTAGGAAAGGACCAGTGTAATGCATGTCATTGGCCAGTTTAAACGATGCCATCCAAGGGTGGGGGTCAGCTCTCCAGAAGATGCATACTTATCTTCCCACCAAGAACTAGTTCAAGCTGGTCTATTTACATTACACAGACAATACCATTTCAGATCATTTATTCCCTAGCATCCATAACTAGCATACGCAAGGTGCAATCCTTTTTGTGAATGAATCGGACATCTGCGAATAAATAAGGGAATTGGAATGATGCCAGACATGACATGTGTCCTGTGACCTGAACCTTGGATCTCACTAACGTGTACATAAACTTATAATATGTAACCATAACCTCTGCTACATTTCATTACAGATAGCTATGTGTTGCAACTAATTTTAATATGAGCTAATTACAAAAGTATGTGTTCGTGCAAATGTGTGTATAAGTGTTTGCACGTGTTGCGGTTGATTACACTCCTCCACGCCGTAGCGTGCTATTCGCATAATTTCGGACATAGACAATCGGATTGATAGATATTAATTTGAAATGACTATATCCAATTATCTGACATATATATATTTATTTTGTGTTGCCCAGTAAAAGTCACGTTGTGGCAAACTTTGTAAATGTGTGGCCTAGGGTGTACCACTATCCGAAAAGATGCCTTGATATATGTATATTAGATCAGCTTTATTTAAGATTTAGTGTCTCTTCACAAAGTATTTATTATTTGTGTTGGTGAGAATGTTGAAAATTTATATGTAAGAGCCTTGGGTTTTTTTCATGCGTCAAAAATCTGTTTATTTTGAGACCAGCACCAATAATGACTTTCCTCTCCTAGGTTAATAGTAAATGGATCAACCCATTGGAAGTTGGAGAATGCCACATGCTGCCATTGGATGACTGTGGAATCGAGACCGTGTCGGTCACTCTGATAGATGCCAACCATTGCCCTGGTTCTGTTATGTTTCTGTTTGAGGGGTACTTTGGTACTATCCTATATACAGGTAAATATGATGTGGTGATTCCTTGTATACATATCTTGTCATTTCAATCCAACCACTTTTTGTGCCCATTTTCAAACTTGTAATGGTTACAAAAGCAAATAGTGATGGATGTTTGCCATATTGACATTTGAGATTATAACATTAAAAATATTTGGCATCATTTACAGTTGAACACAAAAATATCACTTAACTGTATGAATTTGATTTGCATGTATATTAACATACATCAAACTTAAAATCTTCTGTATAGATGTGTCCAGAGCAAAGATACTCCAGTCAACATTATCAGCTTATAGATGCGTCCCTTCTCCGCTTCAAAAATCCTTAACTAGTACCAGTGCTATTCAGCGCGGCCTGATTTCCACTGAGACAGGGACAACAAGCATTTGGTTCCCCTGATAGAGTTGACACCAGCACCAAGCTTCACAAGCTGGGCTAGTTCAGTGACTTTGTCCTCAATTTATTGGGAGGGTCAATAGTCTCTCAGCCAACCACAAGCGGTTTTCCACACTGACAGCTTATAATTGGCTGCACAGATACTTTTTACTCTAAATAGGGTGCATATCTAAGGAGTGTGTTTAACTTGTTTTTTCATACCTTTCCTGTATTGCACTTGCATGACGTTATTCGCCCGCTTCCGCATGCAACTCTACAGGTTCCGTGGCTGCAAGTGTAAGATACGGTTAACTCTAAATACGAACGGCACAGCTTGGTAGTTTTGTGCATTGTAAATGAGGCCCGCTGTATCTGTTGTTCTAATAAATGCATTATTCCAACTCCATGCCAGCTATATGCCTAGATGCATTTTTACAATGTGAAATGAGCCCATTTATCATATATAGGTGTACATATGCAGGACTAGATTGCAATGCGTTTTTTTGCTTTTTCTATGCAGACTTTTAAGTCCTTTCTATCGTAACCATGGAACTACCCTTTCTATTCACTTCTGTTTTTACATTTTTGTAGAGCCCCGCGCAACTTACACTCCAATGAGCGAATTTAAATATTTCATGATGCAACACAGTATTTCTTGGGGTTTGTTTTCCTTGGTTTTTTGTTTTTTTTTTGCATGTGGGCCCAATATGAGGCACATGAGTACACCTAGCCTGCATTTAACTGAGCTTCTCCCATCAGAAATAGACAACCTTGGACTAGCCAATATCTTGATGCTCAAATCCAGATGGTCCCTGTAGAGAAATATTCAGTAACATAAGTCTCATGACATCACAGAATGGCAATGGAAATGCTGCAGGGTTGCACTTTTGAAAACATTTGTTTGTTTTAATGTGTGGGCAAAGGAGAGGGAGGAGTCAAGGATGACACCAGGCAACAGACTTGAGAAAGAGAGGTAATGCTGGTATTCTCAACTGTGTTGGAGAAGTGCAGAGAAAACTCTCGAGGAAAGACAAGAAGTTCAGTTTTGGCCATGTTGAGTTTATGAAATTGCTGGGACATCCAGGCGGATATAGTAGAAAGGCAGCAAGACACCCAATAGAGGAGACAAGGGGAATGGTGAAGAGATGATGGGTAGATTTGGGTGTTGAGGTGATACTGGAGGTTGAAGGAGCTGATAAGCTCGCTCAGAGAGGTGGTGTACAAAGAAAAGCATAGATGGCCGAGCCCCGAGGGACTATCCAGAAGACCCAGAGGAGGAAACAGAGCGATTAGAGTAGTAGGAGGTGAAACCAGAGAGGACTGTGTCTGAAAGGCCAATTAGGTGAAGGGTTTGCAGCCGGAGAGGGTGTTCTACTGTGTCAAAGGCCGCAAAGAGGTCCAGGAGTATAAGTAGGGAGAAGTGTCATTTGGACTCTGCAAATGGAGATCTTTCATGAATTTGGTCAGGGCAGTTTTTGTGGAGGGGAGCCAGATTGGAGAGGATAGAGTAGGGAGTTGTCCAAGAGGTAGCTGGTGAGGTGGTCTTAAACGAGCTGTTCAGGTATACTGGAGGCAAGCGAGATGGGACAGTAATTACAGGGCAGTGGAGTCAATATTTTTTTACTTTACTTTTTATGGGTTTTTTTTTAAGAATGGGTGAGACGAGCATGTTTTGAAGTATGAGTTGAAGATACTAGTGAGAGATGAAATGAAGAGGTGGGCAAGGTGGGGGAGGATGACATCCAGGGGTCAGATTAAGGTGGATAGGACAATAGAAGAGAATGGTATTGGTAACCGTATTTTCCAAATCATGTCCAAGAAGCTTCTATATCTCAGTACAATTATTGCTAAAATGCAGTTTTGTTGCCATATGGAAACCCACTCTTTCTGTTCTCCCCATCACAAGCCTAAAAGGAAAAAAAAATGGGACCTCTGGACTAGAAAATACAGTTCTTTTTGTTTTCTATGTTATAATATACTGTACATTGAAGGGGTGTTGTGGCCTGACTGCCGACTAGCACAGACACACATCTCCGGAGCACCTCTGGATGAGGGCAGGAACACTGTTTATTTGAGGTTTTATGGGCTCCCCGTGGACATATAAAGTATATATACCTGCTACAAGGCATCGCAGGCTCTTCAGCTGGCTCTGAAAGCCTCCGAGAGCGGTGACAGTGATCCGACGGCGCCTGGGCATATCGGCAAGCTACCGCTGCCTCCCTCCCAGCCTCCGTGACCAGCTCCTGTTGCAACGGCTATAGTGTGTTACCTGGCGGAGGTCTGACCTTCGGGGGGGGGGGGGGAGACTGCATCACTGTGGGCGGCGGTGGAGTGATGAGGTCGGGACTCTGTGGACTTGCCTGAGGGAGTGGAGACCTGCTGAGTGAGTCCTCTCTCTAAATTTTCTGGCGGTCGGTCTCCGGCTGGGGGCCTCCTCTATCCCCCTCTGCCCATAGGGCTTTGGCTGTTCCTGGCCGGAAGTAGTAATCTCCATTACCACCTTCTTTTCCGGTGGAGGGCTCGGGGTAGTGTCTGCTGGGAGTTAAGTATGGTCACCAGGGTAACCTGCCTGCCGTCCTGTAAGCTAGGACTGGAATTGCTTACTGCAGCTATCCGATATACTTGGGCAACACTGCCACCTAGTGGTCATTCAAATATAACACACCTTGTACCTTTTGTGATATATAGGTCATTTAAGGGAGCTATCTGGAGGCATATGTGCCAACTTAAGTGTTCCTGAGCGCTACATATTTCCGCACTTTGTATACTTCAGAACACTCTCATCTCCTTCAATTGAAGCCAAGCAGATTTGGGGTGGTTTAGGATTGTATCCCCTATCGTTTCTACTACTCTGCAGCAGGAATTATCCTACAGATGGTGTATTGAATCTTCGATAGGCTCATGGAGTTTTCTAACCTAAAGATGTCTGATATCTGATGTCCTTGGCTTGCACCCCATTCATGTCTATTTATGCTAACATGCCTAATAATTGAATTTTTACTTTTACTCCATCCATGGCTACCAAACAGCATACTACCTCGGCAACCAGACACAGTCGTGCCACACCTGTATTTCAACTGACCGTGCCTTACTTTCCATTTTTGGATTCTTCAACATGACTCTGAAAAAATCAAAGCCTAATAAGCCTATTCCTACTGTCAACTACTTTAAGCCTCTGGCATAAAGCAAAGGCAAAAAGGCCTCCATTCCACCACTTTCTCCAGGCGCTGGAACCGACTCCCTATCTGGTCTAGCAACACCTCATACTCCCTCAGCAGTACTGTATGATTGTGATCCCAATGCTCTTATCACGGTTGGCATGATGCAGCAAATGCTTTCCACTTTCAGTACACAACTAACCTCAACTATACAAACATCCATCTTCAAGCTTAAAGGTGGAATAGAGGAGGTTGGAGATTGTACTATAAACACCTGGATCAGAAAATGGGAGAGGTGGTGGCCTCACACAATGCCTTGATGGACGCCCACAAAGCTATGTGTCATGAGTTTGAATCCTTTAAAGATTAAATGGCAGATATTGAAGACCGCTCTCTGCACAATAATATAAAACTTAGAGGCATTCTGGAATCTATAACGAACGCAGACCTACAAGCTTATGTTATCGCAAGATCTCCTCATCGACATGGTTCATCGCCTACCCAAACCAAGAGCGTTCACTGGATCATCGCCCAGAGACACACTTCTCCAGATGCATTTCTTTCATGTTAAAGAACAGCTGTTGAGATAGCTAGAGTTACCGATCACGCAGATACTGACACATCTGCAACTGTTTCCAGACTTCTCTCCCACAATTATACTTAAGAGACGCTCCTTTCATGTGGTCACAACAGCACTCCGTGATAATCGTATTCTCTACCGCTGGGGATTCCTGGTAAAGCTCATGGTTCAGAGGAATAACGCTATGCACATCATCGGCAATCCTGAAGAGGGAGTCCAATTGCTGAAAACCTGGGGCATCACTTGTTCCTCTAACCCAATGTTTCCCAACTCCAGTCCTCAGGGATCCCCAACCGTGCAGATTTTCCAGGTCACAAGTGAAATAATTAGTACCACCTGTGGATCTTTCAAAATGTGTCAGTTAATAATGAATACACCTGTGCTCCAGAAAAGAGATATGGAAAACATGTACTGTTAGGGGTCCCTGAGGACTGGAGTTGGGAACTAGTGCTCTAACCCCACTGAAGGACCTCTAGAGAGGTGTGAGCGGTTATTAAAAACCTGCCAAAAGGAAAAGCCCTTGGTCCGGACGGTTACATTAATGACTTTTACATCACTTTTCAGAAAGACCTTGTTCCCGTATTAGTCACTCTATTCAATGAGGGCATGGGCTGTGGTGGGTTTCCTGAAGAAATGTTTGAGGCTTGAATTATAACTATATCGAAGCCAGGGAAGGATGCGACCCTGGGTGTATGAGAGTCCTCGCTTGACTCGTTACACCTCATACTTAATAGACCTACTCGGGCTTCATAATACAAACGTAGTGCTACAAAGACTGAAGCATTGCCATTCCATGTATCCCCAGATTCTTTAAGCCATTTGAAGTCGAGATTTAAATATATATGGAAGGAAAAAGCGATCTCGTACTCATACTTTGATGCTTCCATACATTTGGAGAGGTCGTCCATCTAGGCTATCTTTTGCCCGTATGACTTTGTCAGACAAAGGGGGATTAGCTTTACCTGATCTCACCAGGTATCAGGGCTCTATTTAATATGTGCCCAATTGCAAATTTGATCTGGCTCCCCAAACATTTGAGGCCCCATCCATCTGACCCATTAGCGTCTTTAGAGGATGCTTTGAGAGTTTGGGACAGAACCGTGGGGTCATCTACAAAATTTATACTTCCGACTAGTAATGTTTCTCTAATCGCGGTGTCTACGTTTCTTCCTGATTTTGATATATCTGGCTGGATCCGAGCGGGACTCTCATCCCTAGCCCATCGGTTTGGCTCTGGGGGCCTCTTTTCTTTTCCCAGCTGCAAGACACATTTGACCTTCCATCTAAGGACTTTTATAAATACTTGCGGCTGAGGCATTGGATAGGACACCTTCACCGGCAGAACGGTCCAC
The DNA here is from genome assembly GCF_038048845.1 of Mixophyes fleayi. NCBI lineage: Eukaryota > Metazoa > Chordata > Amphibia > Anura > Limnodynastidae > Mixophyes > Mixophyes fleayi. Next base: position 283,174,068 of record NC_134403.1, read on the forward strand.
TTCACCCACCCCCTTCTCTTCTGTGCACCAAATTGACCAAGGGTAACAATAAGGGTGGAATCACCTTTTGGTATAGGCACTTGTCCTCCTTATCTACCATTCCCAAACACATCTCCCAAATTAAATGGGAGTTGGATCTCAACACCTCACTTTCCTCGGCTCGGTGGGACATTATATATAGTAATTTGTCTACTATATCTAAATGCACCAACCATGTGGAAATGTTATATAAATTTTTATATCGTACTTGCCTTACCCCAGCCCGTCTCCAGAAGATATGGCCTAACCATTCTAAATAATGTTGGCGCAATTGTGGAGCTGTAGGGGACCTTATGCATGTGTTTTGGTCGTGCCCGGTTATACAGCCCTTGTGGCAGAAGGTGTTTGACCTTGCGTGGATAGTTACCTCTATATCTTTAGCTCCGACACCACTTGCTGCCCTCCTTCATCTATATCCTGAACAATTGCCCGAACATTAGATATATTTGGGGGCATATCTTAGCCACTAGAGTGGCACTTTGGAAACAAAAAAAATAAAAAAAAATAAGCTGGAACATCAGGTTTATTTACTTGGAGATAAGATTGAAGACGTTTGTGCCCCCCATTTCACCAGCTACTATCCTGTTCCACCTGGCTCGACTTGTTCACTAGTAATAATGTGCTACCTCTCTCATGAACCCCTCTCCCTAAGTGCGGACTGTCTTATATATAAAACTAAGTTTATACGTCCACCTTGTTAAATGACCCTTAGGATAGGTACACACTGGCCTGATGATTGTACGAAAACCTCCAATCAGCCGACATCCGACCGTGTGGTTGGCTATCGTGAGAGTCTGTATACCTACACAATAATCTAAAGTTGTCCCAAACTGCTGATCATCGTTTCATTTGGTTGGTCGTACTGTCTAATATTTTCTGACCAATCACCTTCCAATTATGCCGTATGTATGCACTTACACAACTGTGGCTAATGTGGATCTCTGTGTGACAGGTCTCATTTCAATATGTGTCCGTTGTCCTTTTCCTGCAGCTGTTACTTCCCTGTCTGCACTGTTTGTACCCAGAAGAGACTCTCATTATTACAGGCTGATTTCCTGAGGGACCGGAATTAGGACTTAACCCCTTCCAGAGCCTCCTTTAGTAGCATTTCATTGTCCTTACTGTACAGAAATACTGATGACGGCACTTAAACCACCTAACAGATCAGCGTAGTTCTTCTGATTGCAGCGTCTTGTATCATCAAATACTCTAAGACAGCCGTCATCTGGACACTGACATCACAGACCCCCTGACGGCACAGTCACAGCAGCACTCAGATACACATATCTCTAACAGTTCCGCTCACTTGCCGACAAGTGTCAAATCACATGACGGATGAAGAGCACATATCGTTATAAAATCATTATAGTGTGTACATGGGAAGCTGCATGCTGATTGGGACTTTTTTGTTTTTGTCGTTGCTAAAATTGGTGAAACTATTGCATTGGGAGAATTTTCTTTACCGTGTGTACCTGATGTACTTATCTTGGCATTATATTTGTATGTGCAAAGGTTTCTGAATTACCCTTTTTAAACATAAAGGGTTTGTACGCTCAACTGTAACCTGTGTTAATGAGTGTTTATTTTTGTTACGTGTTACTGAAACTATTTATATAATGTTAACACTAATATAGAAAAGCAGTGTTGAGATTAGAAATTGGTGTGCATAAGAAATGTGTTGCGATAAAGAGCAGGAAGCAGTATGATTAGAAACAAGACAAGATAAGGGTCAGGTGACTGGGAGCACAAGAACGTCAGACAGTCCAGTGGAGGAAGTAGAGAAGGGGTAGGACATTTTGTGAGGCGAGGAAGCGGAACAGTGAGGATAATTTAGCAATATAGTAAAGTATATGAAATGAGTATTGTGACAGACTGAGATTAATGTATCTAATTTGTCAACAATATTGGAAGTGGAAACCCTCTATTTACTGTGTTTTTTTCCAATATTTCAAGACCTATTGGTCAGTGATTAAAATATAAAAATTGCACAAGGATATTCATTATTGATTATAGTGGACGCCTCAGCACTGCAACAGTTAAATATCTCAACTGTCAATACATGCAATACAGCCATTCAAGGGAGTGTGTGTGTGTGTGTGTGTGTGTGTGTGTGTGTGTGTGTGTGTGTGTGTGTGTGTGTGTGTGTGTATGTATTTGTGGAATGTGCTGTATAACCACGTGCACCATTTGTAGAAGTGATGCACGTGGTTGAGGCCCATAAATTAATTTTTTTATTCCGTTGGACTTTATAGTCATTTTATTAAGTGGTTATTTTGCTTTTAAAGTACAGACAAATATATTGCTTTCCCTTCTTTCAGCTTTCTAGCCACTAAGAGCTGCGGAATAAGTCATTTACTGTTTTTGATGGCAGGGAAAAAAAATTCACACATCTTTAGTGATTTGTATTCTTCACGTTAGGTGATTTCCGCTACAGCCCCTTTATGCTAAAACATCCACCACTAAAGAACAAGATGATTGATGTCCTTTACTTGGATAATACAAACTGCGACCCTGAACAGAAGCTACCGTCTCGCCAAGAGGCGACTAAACAAATTAAGGAAATAATTGATGACCACCCATACCATGACATAGTGATTGGTGAGTCGACCAATAAACCAAGGAAAACTTGGGTTTTATTTTCTTCTCTCTCTTTAAAGGAGGTGTCTATATTTTGCTAGTGAAACCCCTTACTCTGCAGATGTTAGAACATCAGCGGTCCAATTCCTCAAAACCATGCCATTTGGGAGATACCCTTCTTGCTATCCTGCCACCGTTAGCAGGAGAGGTTTGGAATTGTTTTTGATGTAATGTGTACTGTCTAATTGTGCTCTGGACACATTAGAAGCAGTAGGTGTCAGAAGAGTGGAATTGCTAAAACTACTGTGCCATCTGTGGCAGGACAATTAGACTTTGGACAACCAAGAACATGAGTCTCCCAAATGCCTGGAACCCTGTCATTCTGATGTCTGGAGGGTTTACATCAGTGAAAAGACAGCCGCCTCTTTTTTTTTTTCTTTTTTTTTATTAATCGCTTGTTTGTTGCATTACAAGTGTCTACAGCGAGGTTTCATGTAAAGTTTATTTGCAAATTATTTTACAATCTCCTCACTGATTGAACTGATTCCAAGAATGTGTGTGCATTTATATGCATAATATTTGTCACTTGATGGAGAGATTAAAGGAGTAGCATGATTAATTCCCTTTCTTAAAAGCATATTCATGTGAATACTTCTTATATATTTTTTTTCTTTATCTATGCACATTACATTACTTACCATGTTTACCAATTATTAATGGCTATTGCATTAAGCTGTAAATATTTGAAAAAAATTACCAAACTTCCCTTTTAACTTGCAGGTCTCTATAGTCTTGGAAAAGAATCTCTTCTGGTTGACTTGGCGAAGACTTTTAAGTCTTGGGTTGTTGTAAGCCCACAGAGACTGGAATTACTCACCATGTTAGAAATGGAAGATGTTTTTGCAACACAGGATGGAGCAGGAAGAATCCGTGTGGTGGAGCAGTCCGAAATTAATTATGCTAACATGGTTAAATGGAATTATATGCATCCAACCATAGCTATTCTTCCCACCAGTCGTAAAGTGAAGGTCTGGCACAAAGATGTCTATGTGGTTCCATATTCAGACCATTCTTCATACGATGAACTTATTGAGTTTGTTTCACAATTAAAGCCTTGTTCCATTATTCCTGTAGTAAAAACACAAAAATGCATGTCTCTTTTAAATCAATACTTAAGTTCTGAGGCATCAAAAAATTGTGCACTTCCCATTTCAGTTAAAGCGTTTATGAAAAGACAAGATTTATCAAGTGAAGTGTGTACTAAAAATCCCAAGGTTTTGAGAAAGAGTTTGGCTCGAGGGGTTGAATTTGAGTCTCCTGATAAGGGTTTAAGCCTATCCCAGACAATAGTGCATTGTAGAGGTAAACAGGAGAGAACACCAAAGTATGCAGACAATGAGCTTCACTGGGGGAAAGAGCACAACATGGACAATTCTTACTTGGGTTCAGAATATGGACAATTGCCAATACCTTTGACTGAGTCAACTGTGCTTGTATCAAGCAAAGACAGGACTCCATTTGAATCTTCTCCTTCTGACAAAATTCTACAATCATCTGAGATTAAGTTTGAGATGCCTTCTGCAATACGGTCCCCCAAAGACATGGATTTGAGTGTTCTCTCAGACTCTTCTTTGTTATATAAAGAGAATGCAACGCTTATTAGCCCCAATTTCACTTTTTCTCCTTTAAAGTCTCCACAAACACTTTTTTGCTTTACCCGGGCAGATGGGCTTTCAATATTGCCCTACATGAAACGGAAGAAATTTGATGCAAGGCATTTTCATCATCAAGTTGAGAGATATTTGGAGAACTGTATTCACAGAAGGAGCCAAGGTAATACTTAACACTTAAAAAATACAGTTTTTTAAAGTTTTCGTGTGAAACAAACTGACAAAAAATATATTAAGGGCCTAAGAACTAAGGTGATTTTATAATGTAACCCTAAAATAAAAGCATGGCAACATGATAAGCTCTTATTTACTTGGGAGAACTGTAGCAAGAATTTTTTTTTTTTAAATTATCCTATGTAGAAACAGAATTTGACAGCATAACAGAACAGACTGGTCTACCTTAGCTGCCCATTTAAAGGCCATGTTCACTATTTTATGTACTTATTCAAAACCTAAAGTGTATTTTTTGACAAAAGAAGAATTTGGGTAGTCCTTGTTCCACCTGTTCCTGGACAGTTTTTTTTTTTGCAGTGGCTTTCATAGGAGATTGGCATGGGCCGTGTGCCCTTAGCTTTTTGTGTAATGCAGTGCTAAGACTGAGAGACAGCCAGAGATGTTGTTTGGGGCATAGCAGTGGTTACTCAGTGCACCTCCAGGACACTCATCAGTGACAGCAGTTGGGCAAGTAGGTGGACTTAAAATGGTTGCAGCACCTGCAACTTCCTAGTTCCCCTGGCACTGTGGGTACCAGTGACCTAGAAACTCATTTGAGAGAAACCCATGTTTGCAAGCCGGGAAGCGGATAACCGACCATAATGAACCACAGTGCATTCCAATAGGGATTTCAGTATCCCACATTAACAACATGGCAGATTCTGTTGTAGCTTATGAAAGCAGTAGAGCATTCTCAAGGTGTGCATTTCGCTGGTGACCTATGCTAAGTTTCTATAAGACCAATTTGTTCCAAACGATGTGACTGCTTTTACTACTTCTCCAAGAAGCATTTTGTCACAGCCTGCTGCCAGGGGTCTAAGTTCTTCAAGAGCTGGTGTCCACTAGCCCCTGCTCCTCCATAGAAGTACCTTTTTTTTTTTTTCTCTTTTTCATCCCTTTCACTACTCTTTCTAGTCAGATAAGTGATAGTTTCATGGAGTCCAGTCTCCAGTTATTTGGATTCTTACCACACTACAGGGCAACACAAGTACCCCAGTTTATTTTTCTTTTATATGTAAAAGTCTTGGCTGTTTCCAAAGAAGCCTTGCCTCTGGCAAATGGGCCAAAACCCCACTTTGATGGTGTAGAGCTATGTTTGTGTGTAAGGGTCGGGCAAAATTATTTACAGACTATCCTGGTCCACTCTGTACACTTTATCTGTCATCTGCAAGTCCCTATCATTGCTGTCAGAGCCTGTTTGGTCCTGATCCCTTGCATTCTTTCCTGATTTACAATCCTTGATGGAGACCAGCTAATCAGTTTGTTCTTGTGCCCTCCTAAGCCAGAGCCTTGGTTTAGTCTTTTCCAATTGTGTCTAAGGTGAGAGAGGGCTTACTTACACTTCAAAGATTATTTATTTCCTTCTCTACACATTAGTCCTTTAGAAATGTATTAAACATACCATTGGTGGACACATTCTTGAGCAAAACAGGTGAAGATAGTTTAGCCATCCTAAAAGGTATTTGACCCATGAGTTCTCAAATTTGGAAACTTGGAACATTTTTTTTTTCTGTTCTGGACCACAGAACAGAGCTCACATTTTGGATTAGTTTCCAGACACTCCTAGATTAAAATCATCTGTCTGGACTTTGGCTGTCAGAGAGTCAGTGGTTCTACAGTTTTTGTTTGTTCCCAAGAGGGACTGATCCTTTCTTTGCCATTTTGGATATCAAGCTCTTAAGACATTTCTCTCACTTGAGAGATTGAAAATGGATTCGCACTGGTTATCTATCATTTGCCAAGAGGGTAATTTTGGTTTTCCTGGACATTGGGGACGCATACCTACATATCCCCTTTTGGGATGACACCTGGGGGTAAATGTATGAATGTGCGGGTTCTTCAACACCCGCGTGTTCAGCGATTAAATTTCAAGCGGTGCTGCATTGTAATGGGAAGTTTCCCTTCACAGTCTGTCCTATCCCTTTTAGCCACCATCAACATGCTGCATTAGTGTTCCTTCTCCAAGACCAGATTAACCTTTTAAAGCAAGTGAATTCCCTCTCTCTTTACCAAGCTGCATGCTACTATCCAGTTACTACTTACTGCATGGGAGTGGTGGAGACTATGATCTTTATTCTGGAGACACGCAATTGTTTGTGTCCCTTGCAGAATGCTATCCTACATTCCTGGAACAAGTCTCTCGGACAGCTCTCTTGCACCATCCATCTTTCTCCCTGTGTTGATGGATGAAGTTGTCTCTCCCAATCGTAAGGTGACCATTTTCTATTTTGTTTTGGGCATTGGTCACAACAATGTCAGCCTGGAGAATGAAACCTCACCATTACATTCAGCTGGGTTTCACCGCTCAGGGCCATTTATCTGACCAGGCGCTTCTGGACTGCTGCTGTCCTTGGCCAAGCAATTAGGGTTCAGACAGACAATACCATTACCATAAGGTGGTACGCTCACCCTCCCAAGACATGGGACAGTTTATTTGGATTTGGTTGTTTGTTTGCCTCAATCACAAACTGTGAAATATCTGATGCGCTTATGGTTTCTTAATCCTTCTATTTAATTTACCTGTCCCCTGCACCTCTCCCCTCCCTGCCAATTTAATTGAACCTCCTCGTTCTTTAGAAAATCAAGTTAGAGGAGATGAAGTCCTAATACACCAATCTCATATGGTTTGCCTTTGAGAAGTGGTCTCTAGTTTTAATATTAATTGGAAGCTGATTGTGCCATCCTTATGCTCCTGGTCTAAAACTGAGGGGGCGCATCATACACTGGATATGGTTCGCTACTTTATGGATGTACATCTGGGATCCAGGAAATCTGTCAGGCAGATTATTTTCTATTGCTCTTTGATGCACATTATTAAAAGCTGGGCAACTCCATAATGAAGATCCAATAGTCCTACTTGTCTGTGGAGGAACCAAGGCTTTTGATTCCATTGAAATTAAAACTTGACACTTTTTTAGCAGTGCATCATGGGGCTTCAGCAGACCAGGCTTGTAGAGTGGCCAGTTGGTCGTCCTGCACTCTGCCTTTTTTACCTTAGACATTCCTCTCCTTGTTTAAGGGTGGGTTTGGCACATCCCAGCATTTATGTCACTTTACCACAGAAGAAGAGAAAAAGTTTTCTTTATTTTGCACAGACCAGCCCACCCAAAAATTCTTTGTGCTGCACTCTGTAACTGTTCTTTTTTGTATTATTCCAGGCTTGGCTACTGGTAAACTGGTGAACACGAAGAACGGGGGTGAGGCTTATAGAGAGAACTTGTTCTTAGACTACAAAATAGTGGAAACTACTCATTGCCTGTGACCACTTATAAGTGCTGGTCAAAGGGATTTAACAATAAGTGACAACTTTACGCAATTCTAAATTGTTACAAATTAATTGAATTTGGATTTCAATCATCTCACTACTCCCAACAAGCAGAATGATGGGGTATCCATGCAGTTCAAGGGAAATCTTCTCTGCCAGCGCTGTATCATTTTTATTTTTATTTTTCAAAGCTTTGACATCCCAAGATAAGTTAAAAGTGGTGTGCTATTTTCTAACGGGAGTGCTGAGTGGACCGAGGCATAGCTTGAAACCAACAGCAATAGTTGCACTGTCCATTATGACAGCTGTCAGGGTACTAGAACCATTTACAGCTTGTAGAGGAGTGCGTAAACTGTAGAGGTCACCACTGTGGGACCCCCATAGAGCTGCTAGTTGGGTGAATGTAAGTTTAAAAATAAATTTTACAGCGGAATTAGCCTTTAAATTACAATTGGAGATCTCAGTTGTTTGGATGGATCGCTACATTGCAGATAATATTTTGTATTTGTGTGTTTTACTTATCGAATTCCACCCAGCAGTGAATTTTCTGTTTGGGTAATATTAGATTTTTTAGCGTGCTCCTAAAAGGTAAAATAAATTGATCTGTATCTAAGTAGCTGCAGCACTCTGTTTGGCTGGCACATGTGATAAATAACAGTTGGTAAGAAGAGCTTTTGATTATTCAACGTAATAATGCAAAATGTAATTCCCTAGCTTCAGCAGGTTTGTAATATGAGTTATCTTAAAACAAAAAGTAGTAAAACCTCCAACCCTGACTCCCCCCTTTCTCCATATGTTGTATGCCGAAGACCGGAAGGACTGAACACAAGCAAAACAATTGGTTAATTACATATAGTGTGTGCAATAATTTTGTTGTACACCGAAGATATCTATTTTTTTGTGGAAGACATTACAAAACATTTTTGGGAGAAAAGGGGACATTGTACAAAGCCTTGTACCTAACAGATACAAAATACGTTCAAGTGGCAGTTTTAGCTTAAGCATACTTAACCTTGACCTTATGCCTCTGACAAAGCCGGAAACTATAGCATTGATGTGCCATTAGTGAGATCACTTTGGTGCTAGAAGCAGACTGCTTGCTATTTTCATGTGCCGTTGTTGTTAACCTGTCTAAGTTGCCTATGTGTATGTTTTAGTTTAATAAACAATGTTGAGCCCAATTGGTGTTTTTAGCTATCCCGGACTGCTGAAACAAGGGTTTGACTGCTTTTCCTATTGGATTCTGTACTTATGGACCATTTCTATTTGAGCTTCACCCAACGGGTGGGTCTGGTGAGTTACCTGTTATGTTTTTATCAAGGGAATTACTTTTTGGTCCATTACATATTCCATTGGGAGCTCTTCTTTTATTTCAAAAGCCGACTCTTATTTGTTACAATGTATCAAATGCTACTGTATACCCTTATCTAGCATTAGATCACCCTTATAAATTACATTGCTAAGTAGCAGAGAAAACATAGATAAAGTCCATGCTACACCTCTGTGCCCGCCCTCCCCTAAGCAAAGTTTAAAAAAAAAAAAAAAGTTGATGGGTTGTAGGGCCATTTTTTAGCTTTGAATCTAAATTGTTTCTCAGCCCATTTAAACTGCATCAATGCATTCTTGATGAATTTTCCATGGGTGTCAAACACAGATACTATTCATTTACGCATTACTACATATTATTCCAAACCCCACAAAAAAGAATCTCCATTTTCAGCCAATTTTTGAGAGTCCAGCCTTGGCTCAGATTGCATTGGTTTGTTTCAAACTAAAATAGGTACTTTTGTTCTTGAGTCCTGTAACCACACTTTGGAAAAAGTACCCAGATTTGGTATGTACTCAACAGATTTAGCAATTAAATTGATGGGTACATTAGAATAATTTAAGGATACAGCATGCAAACGTCTGTTTTTTTCGTTGGTGTCTACTTTTCCCTAATCCTTATAAAATATTTGTTCCATATTGCTGCCAAAAGAATTTATATCTGTCCCCTAAGAATATTCACTCATTTGGGTAGACTTTTTCCCTAACATCATTAGTGTTTGAAAAGGTAAATTTCAAACTGGATCTTGGTATGATGTATTTTTATTATGCAGAGGAGCTTGATACTGCTCCACATAAGTTTAGTACATTAGATGAGAGTGAGCACTAGATTGAAGGACAGAAGGCAATAGTAGTTTTAAGTGGAATAATTCAAACCACTCTAAAGTTAATAATGGTACCACAAGGGACAGGGCTCTGCCATTTTCAGTAATTTTATTGATGACCTACAAAGTAAGGTGCCTATATTTGTTGATGACTAAGTTAATTCATCATCATCATCACCATTTATTTATATAGCGCTACTAATTCCGCAGCGCTGTACAGAGAACTTGCTCACATCAGTCCCTGCCGCATTGAGGCTTACAGTCTAAATTCCCTAACACACACTGACTAGGGTCAATTTGTTAGCAGCCAGTTAACCTACCAGTATGTTTTTGGAGTGTGGGAGGAAATCAGAGCATCCAGAGGAAACCCACACAAACACAGGGAGAACATACAAACTACACACGGATAAGGCAATGATCGGGAATTGAACTCATGACACCAGTGTGCTGTAAGGCAGAAGTGCTAACCACTAAGTCAGGATATTAAGTTGCTACAGAAAGATTTAGACAAAATGGTAAACTTTTTAATGTGAAATGGCAGATGAAATTTAGATACATATAGGATTATGCACCTAGGACATTGTAGTTATGTTACTTACACGTTATAAAGGATACAATTGGGGAAAAATTAGAAAAGCACTTAAGCAATCTAGTTAAATCAAGGTGGGGATAGAGATGAGCAATCCCAAGTAGATAAAGTGTTGTTAAAGTGGTATTATGTAAAACTCAAAATTGCACTCTTATCGAAAGCCATAAGCATATAAATGGGATCATTTTGATTAGATGGACCTATAAGCATAGAAGCTCCTCACTACAGCAGTGCAGACCTGATCATTCAGGCAATAGTCTCCTCAGTTACACCTTTCAATGTGATCTTCTACGTCAGACATGTGACATTTCCTAAAAGGGAAACTTGGTCTGCCCATGAAAGGATTAAAAACCTCCAAGTGGATATGTATTTTGAGATCATATTTCTCAGATTTTTCCACTAGGGCAAACCACATAATGTGAGAATAAGCCCTTAAGACGATTGTCCCAGAACTTTGTTTGTTTGTTTTCATTTTTCTTAGCAAATTGAGGATAAGCCCCATCATTCCTGAAATTCAGCTACCTGAAAATTATATTCTATTATTGGGGGGGGGGGGGGGGGGGGAGTTGATTATCTCTCTTAGACCAGCTAAAATTGAGTTGTGTTAACCACTGAATGGCTTTAACCCTTTAGTGCAATCGACTCCACTTAATTAACATTATGGAGGAGATTTAAAGTTGACAGTGCATTTGTGCTCAGTAAATATGCATCTTGCGTAAAATTTGTCACACAGTGCAAGTGTACAACTTGTGGCAGTATTCTGAGCTGCAAGTATCTGACAATTGCAGATCCTTGCAGTTCGATAGGCGGAAAGGTGTGCAAGTGGATTACCTTAAGCGTGTGCAGATGCAAGTTAAGCTGTCCATTTGAGATGCCTCTTATTTTGGGTTACACACACAAACACACACGCCCAGCTTATTTTTACATTTAACGCTAACTTACCTTGTCTATAATAGCTGGAGTTCTAACATCAAAAAAAAAAAAAAAGACTTAAGGCGGTCACACACAGGCTGATCCTGCATTTGTATTGACATGTGTTCTTAAAAGACAAATTTCTTTAAATGTTTACAATTAACAATAGCGCCCAACAGGAATTAAGATATGTAACCAGTAGTTTAAATGCTTTTTCTTTTAAAGGTGCTGCAATTAAGAAACTCAAGTGTCCATCTCGAGGTTCTGCGGAGGAAATGGAGGTGTTCCCTATATTTAAAATGCAAAGAAATCGTTTATGGTTTTAGTCACATTTAATTTTAGATCATTGTACAGTGGTATTTTAATTTTATGTATTTTTTTTAATAATTGCACATTTTAATTAAAATGTAAATGTTAAATTTTTCATCTGTCTTTATGGATTTGCACATTTTCTATCTAATTGTTTTTGTATTGTGTAATTTGTAAATATATAGTATTTTTTTGTTTTGAATACTAAACTAGTCTTCATCAAGAGACTTGTGACTGTCATTTTGTCTGTAGTGTGTGGTGATATTATTTTTTTTAATATAGTGTATTCATATTCACCATATACATACACATCCTATAACATACTAACAGATCAAAGGAAGCACACAGCACAAATAGGGAAATCCAGTAATAAAAACCTACTAGGAAGAGTAACAAAATATTAGTTACAAAAACATAGCTTATGATGTTGATGAAAATCTAGCTCCCATCTTGTTAGTTTTTCAGCAAAAAGAAGAAAATGGGATTTTTGCACTTACCGTAAAATCTTTCTCTGAACATGAGTTGGGGACACTACTCACCTTGGTATATAGAGGGCGCTGTGGGAGTAAAGGCACTAAAAACTTGTCTAGCATGCTCCCCTCTATGCCCCCTACACCAAAATAACTTGAGAGGGAGAAACGCAACCAACAGATCACACAACAGAAGTGTCAGAACAAAGGGTGGGAACGCAGTGTCCCCCAACTTGTGTTCGGAGAGAGATTTTACGGTAAGTACAAAAATCCCATTTTCTCTTTCACACTACTTGGAGAACACTGCTCACCTTGGGGACGTTCCAAAGCTGCCCTTATGGGTGGGAATGTTCAGAATGAGTGGCGTAAAACTTCTGGAAGCAAAAACGTGTGAATGGTAGAACCTGGTGAATGTGTGAACAGAGAAGACCAAGTAGCTGCCCTACACAACTGCTCAGCCGAGGCCCCATGCCGAACCGCCCAGGAAACACTAACCGACATTGTGGAATGAGAGATCCCTCCATAATGTACGCCTGAATAGTAGCAGTGATGCATCTGGCCACCGTCTGTTTCGTGGCTGGCCAGCCACCTTATGATAGTCTTTCAAAACTAAGATAGTCAGTCTTCTGAACAGAAGATCTACGGTCCAAATAAATTTTCAAAGCTCTGACCACATCTAAGAGTGAGGTTTGACCAGGAGCCAGTGAATCCTGAGGTAGTACCGGCAGAAATATATCCCGATTTATGTGAGACCTCGAGACCACCTTCGGTTGAAATGAAGACTTGGCTCTAAACACTGCACGATTGTCATTTAAAATCTGAAGGGAGGCCGACAGGACAGAGCTGCCAACTCCGAAAACCCGTCTAACCGAAACAATGGCAAGCAAGAAAGTCACATTTCAAGAAAAATGATTTTAGGGAGACAGACTCCAAAGGTTCAAAGAGTGACTTTTGAAGGACCAATTTTAGGTCAACAGAGCCACTTGTAGAACTGCGGTTGTACATGAAGTAACCCCTGTAGAAACGTCTGCACTCCTGGCAACAGAGCTATACATTTCTGGAAATACACCCACAAAGCCGCTACCTGGACTTTAAGGGACGACAGCTGCTATCCCTTGTCCAGTGTCAAGACCATTCTGAAGAAATGCCAACACTCTGGCTAAGCAAAAGGAACTAGGATATCATCTCAAACCGACCTATGTATGCTTTCCAAATGCGTTGATAGATGCTGGACGATGACTGTTTTCTCGCCTGGATCATGACATTAACCACTGGAGGAAAACCCCTTTTTCTTGAGACTCAAGGATTCAACCTCCAAGCCGTCAAAGCCAATCGATGTAGATCCTGATAAATGAATGAGCCTTGACCAAGAAGGTCTTTTCTGAGAAACCAAGGACGATTCACCGAAATGTCGAAGGTCTGTGTACTACGCACTTCTCGGCCAGTTTGGAGCCAGTAGAATCACTGGAACTCTTTTGCATCTCACCTTCTGTAATATCTGAGGTAGCATTGGAAGTGGAGGAAAAATGTACACCAACCTGAAGTTCGAGTGGACCGTCATAGCCTCCACTAAGAATGCCTGACGGTCCCTTGACCTGGCATGATACTTTTCCACCTTGCCGTTGTGCCAGGAGGCCATCATGTCTATTTCTGGCTGACCCCACTGAAGGAGTATTTGAGTAAACACTTCCCCCATTTGCCTGAGGGAAGGGCATGCCAACTTAAGTAGTCCGCTTCCCCGTTGTCCACCCCCAGAATAAACATCGCTGAAATGGCAGGTACCTGTTGTTCTGCCCATTTCATGATCTTTGACACTTCTTTCAAGGCAAGAGGACTCCTTGTTCCTCCTTGATGATTTATGTAAGCTACCACCGTACCATTGATCGTGCTTCCCCCAGCGTCCAAGTCCCTTTAAACCTGAGATGAAGGGTGACTGTACCCCACCCCAACAGGCTGTCACCACGGTCCAGTCCCAAACAAAGATGAAGCACCTGATTTAGGGTGTCTTTCCTCAGCCAGCAGAGAAGAGACAGGCGTGTTGTCTGTGACAACCAAAAGACCTGATCATCTAAGTGGGGATCCGACCTCGACCACTTAGCCAGAATTTCCTGCTGGAACTTGCATGAATGGAAGCAAGCAAATTGCAGTGCCTCGAACGAGAAAAATTTATCCCAGTAACTTCATACACTGAAGTACTGAGATGTGATTAAGATAGAAAACCTGAATCGCTCGAATCCTGTCTGGAGGGAGAAAAACCCTCTGCCAATTTTTGTCAAAAACAAACCCCATGAACACCATACGTTGAGTTGGTGCCCACCTGCATTTTTTTTAAGTTGATCCGTGTGCATTCAGAATGGCCCTGGTCAGCTGCAAGTGTGACTGGAGACAAGATACCAACTCACCTTTTGTAAACACTCGCGGTGCGGTGGCCAAACCGAATGGTAGGGCCCTGAACTGAAAATGATCCTGACCCACCGCAAATCGCAAGAGATTCTAGTGACCTGTCCATATCGGAATTTGTAGGTAAGCATCCTTGATATCCAAGGATGCCAAGTACTCGCCTTTCATCATGCAGTTTATCATAAATATGATGTACTCCATCTGAAAACTGGGTACCCATAAGCAGGTGTTGAGGTCCTTAAGGTTTAGAATTGGTCTGAAGGACCAATCTGTTTTTTGCACCAGAAAAAGATGAGTAAAAGCCTGGACTTCTCTGCCTCGGAACTGGATCAATCACTCCGTAATCACGAAGTGACTGTAATGCTCCCTGCAGAGCTTGTCTTTTTACTGATTCCCTGGGAAAAGGTATAGCCATGAAGCGCCGTGGAGACGTCCCCACTAGGTTCAGGATGTATCCCCTGGACACTATACTTTTCAGCCAGGCGGCTGTGGTGGAACTGTGACACTGCTCCTGAAAGCAGTAGGTGTGGTCCCACCTCCAGAGCCACAATGTGGAGGATGCAAGTCATGCTACTTGTTTGTTGGTTTAGGTGCAGGATGATGTCCTGTCCGAGGCTGTGCCTCCCCCAACTCGTATCCCGGCCCCACTGCCTGCATTACATTATACAGGCGGTATTTGCACTCAGTCTATTAAAAATTACGTCATTTCTTTAGATCTTTCTCACAGTCGCATTTTAGAGTTGTAGATCATTACAGCTGCCAGACAGAATGACTGCCTGCTATATGGTAAGTCTAAAATCTCATATTATCGATGTTATTGCTTTTGGGGTTAATTTGTAGTGCTTAAGTGTGTCGGCTTTGTCAGAGCCGATAATTCGTACAACACCCTCACAGCCAAGGATATTACTGCGAGTAAGATTGCACCTAAATCAACCATTTATTGGATAATCAAGAACTTCAAGGTTCAATAGTTGTGAAGAAAGCTTCAGGCCGCCCAAGAACGTCCAGCAAGCGCCAGGACCATCTCCTAAAGTTGATTCAGCTGCGGGATTGGGGCTCCAACAGTGCAGAGCTTGCTCAGGAATGGCAGCAGACAGGTGTGAGTGCATCTGCACACAGTGAGGCAAAGCCTTTTGGAGGTTGGCCTGGTATCAAAAAGGTCAGCAAAGAAGCCACTTCTCTCCAGGAAAAACATCAGGGACAGACTGATATTCTGCAAAAGATACAGGGATTGGACTGCTGAGGACTGGGGTAAAGTCATTTTCTCTGATGAATCCCCTTTCAAATTGTTTGGAGCATTTGGAAAAATGCTTGTCCGGAGATGGAAAGGTGAGCACTACCATCTGTCCTGTGTCATGCCAACAGTAAAGCATCCTGAGAGCATTCATGTGTGGGGGTTGCTTCTCAGTCTAGGGAGTGGGCTCACTCACAATTTTGCCTAAGAACACAGCCATGAATAAAGAATGGTACCAAAACATCCTGTAAGAGCAACTCCTCCTAACAATACCAAGAACAGTTTGGTGACTAAAAATGCCTTTTCCAGAATGATAGTTATCACCTTATGGCATGGTGCTCCAAATTGTTCGGGGATCAAAACATCGAAATTTTGGGTCCTTGGCCGGGAAACTCCCCAGATCTTAATCCCATTGAGAACTTGTGGTCAATCCTCAAGAGGTGGGTGGACAAACACAAACCCACAAATTCTGACAAACTCCATGCCTTGATTAGGCAAGAATGGGCGGCCATTAGTCAGTATGTAGCTGATTGACGGCATGCAAGGGCGATTGCAGAGGTCTTCAAAAAAGAAGGGTCAACACTGCAAATATTGACTCTTTGCATAAACTTAATGCAATTGTCAATAAAAGCTTTTGAAACTTTGGAATGCTTGTAATTTTACTTCAGATGCATATATACAACACCGAAAATACACATCGGACCCTGGTGGGGACTGCACTGTAGCGACACCCCCTCCCCCACCACCACCACTATAATATGTCCCACTACATGCCAGGTGACGCTTTTCCTTACAGCCCAACATTTTTCAGGGAGCGCTACATGAAAGAGCCATGGTCGCTTGTCCCCGAAGGAGCCGTGGCAGTCACGGGGTGACCGCCACGGCTACTTAAGGAAATTGCAAAAAACTGTTAAGACTAAACTACCAGTGACCTATGCCGTAGGCACTATGAAAAAAAACTGAGGTCTTCTGGTGGAGGGGGCATAGAGGGGAGGGGCGAGGCTAGACAAGTTCTTAGTGCCTATACTCCCACAGTGCCCTTTATACCTCAAGGTGAGCACTGTTGCCCAACTAGTGAGAAAGACAAATATACTTAAAGAAGAATCACATAGCTTGACTAAAACTGAAAAAATAAATCTGTTGCCTATAAAAGACCATTCTTAGTTACATATGTATGTATGCAATTATAGGCATCAAGGAACTTTCTCCAGGGGGTGGGTTATAAAACCATGAAAACCAGTGGCACGGGAAATATTGTTCAAAGTAATGGAAGAATAGGTTTAAGTAATTATCAACAAATCCTAGAAGTTAAAGGAAGACCGTGAAGAAATTGAGGCTGAAAATGGATTTGGACATTATAATAATATATAATTATATCTATATCCCTCTCTTCCTCTTCTCTAAAAGAGTAGTTAGGTCGTCAGCTGACAGTCTGCAGAGCGAACCGTAGAGTATAGAGTGTGATTTAACTTGCTTCTTTTGAAGTGGTTTAGAGGCATCTTTCCACAGCTAACAGCAGGGGGTGTCTGCAGTGGGATTAATCAAGCAGAGCACCTGCAGAGAACTCCCCTATAAAGACTAGGTGGGTGTGTCATCGGTCCATCAGGTTTGGGCTGTGGGAGGACTGTAAAGTATTTAAGCATGAGTTGTTAATAATGCAGTGTGACTGATGCCGAATACGTTGGCTGGTGAAATGGTTTCAGTTAACTTGCCATTATGGCCACAGGAAAGTGTGGAACTTTGTTATGAGCTACTTTGACACCCTGACAATAAAAGCAAAGTACAAGCAACAAGCTGTCATGTGTGCATCACCAGAAGGGTGCTTGTGTCACCGTATACATATTTTTATTATTATGTACGTAACCACATTGTTTTTAACCCTTTGTGGTATGTTCAGACTTGGCTGCCATCAGCCATTTGTTGAATGTAGTTTACATTAGATTTAATATAAGGATCATTGATTGGTGTGGAGAAATGCAAATTGCATTCATTTGTTCGTTTGTGGTTTCCAGACCACTTCAACTCCCCTGTGTTTCATCGTGACTGTGCCAGCTGATTCCTATCCGCTGCCTCTGTGCTACTACAGTTTCCAGTCCACTTTAACTCTCCTGTGTTTCATCGTGACTGTACCAGCTGATTCCTATCCGCTGCCTCTGTGCTACTACAGTTTCCAGTCCACTTTAACTCTCCTGTGTTTCATCGTGACTGTACCAGCTGATTCCTATCCGCTGCCTCTGTGCTACTACAGTTTCCAGTCCACTTCAACTCTCCTGTGTTTCATCGTGACTGCACCAGCTGATTCCTATCCGCTGCCTCCGTGTATCTACAGTATCCTGCTCACCTCAACTCTCCCGTGTTTCATCGTGACTGCACCAGCGGATTCCTATCTGCTGCCTCCGTGTTCTGCAGTATCCTGCTCACCTCAACTCTCCCGTGTTTCATCGTGACTGCTCCAGCTGATTCCTATCCGCTGCCTCCGTGTATCTGCAGTACCCTGCTCATCGCAACCCTCCAGTACTCCTCGTGTCTGCAGCCAGCTGATCCGCTCTCCGTGCTTCTACAGTGTCTCCGCTTGTGTCAACTCGCCTGTCTGCATTGGATCAACGCTCCGCTGCTTCCATCTCGTCTAGACCATCTCTACTCTTCAGCGTTCTCCAGGTGTCCAGTTCGATATACTACTGCTTCCTGAGTATTGTTTCCATCCCTGCTGGTCTACCTACCTGTGCGCTGCACCTACTTGATTACCGCTTCTACTCTCCTGGGACTTCGTATCCTGCCGGCCTCCAGCCGTTCAGGTATCCCTGCACTTCTGTCTGACAGCCTGCTCTCCTGAACCTCGGTATGCATACTTCTCATTGACTGTGCTGGTGTATTGCATACCTTGCTGGACTGAGTTGTTCTCCTCTGGAGTTTCCTATCCGCTGAGACTATTGCCATCATTTGACTGTGTTACCTTTTTGCCTGGATAGTTCTTGTGACTTTGTATTATTGTGCAGTGCTGTTCAGTTATTACTATTTGTGCATATCATCATGGGATCAAGTTCAGTGTGCCCGTGTATACTCTGCATTGCATTTATCTCCCCGTGCTCTTCCTCACATATATATATTCAGTGGTACAACTTGCTAGAGGCAGACCACTGTTCCCTGTTTCCTGAGTCACCTGTTTCCAGCATCCTTTCACATAGCATTGGTACAACTTGCTAACGCAGACCACTGACTTCCCGGATACCTTCACCTGGATTCCATTCCCTCACCTAGACAGCGGTATCACTTGCTGTACGCAGACCGCTGACTACCCTCACGTCTCCTTGTCCATCCAGTTCCTCGTGTCAATTATCTATATATTACCAGTGCTGCTAGTCATAGACTTTCACGAGCATTCTCTTACCATCTGCTGTCTCCTGTTCCGTGATCACCCCACTACCAGAGTATCATATTACCACCTATACTGCTCTGGTAAGTCCATCATCTGGTGATACCTGGGTAAAGACTCCTAGTGCCCGTGACAGTAAGATCAGGCCATGACAAACCCAGAATCGGAACCAACAGCTATAGAGATGCTGCGGTATCTGGTTACCCGTATGGAACAACAAGATGTTCGTCAACAACAGTTGCTGCAATGTTATCAGACTTTAGTCGCCCAAGTAACTTCTGTGCAAAATGTAGCAGCCACTGTTGATCCTCCCGTGTCGTCATCTTCTTCCCCTGTGCCATCCCAGGTGTCTACTGCTTCCGCGCTACAGCTGCCTACTCCGTCAAAATATGATAGAGACCCCAAAACCTGTAGGGGCTTTCTTACTCAATGCTCAGTTCATTTTGAGCTCCAACCTCAAAATTTCTCTACTTATCTTTCCAGAGTGGCCTATCTCATTTCCTTGTTTTCCGGACAAGCTCTCGCATGGGCATCCCCTCTGTGGGAAAGAAATGACCCATTATTACAGGATAGTGCCAAATTTATTTCCACGTTCCGAAGTGTATTCGATGAACCAGGTCGTGTTATTTCCGCTGCATCCAGCATTCTCCGTCTTCGCCAAGGATCTCGCACTGTAGCTCAGTACGTCATTCAATTTCGGATACTAGCCTCTGAACTTCAGTGGAACGCTGAGGCACTGATCGCCGCCTTCTGGCAGGGGCTTTCCGATAAAATTAAAAACGCACTGACCTCACAAGAAGTACCCTCCTCTTTGGATGATTTGATTTCCCTTTGCCTTCGTGTAGACATGAGGTTTCGTGAGAATGCTTCCGAAAAAGTAACTTCCTTCAAAGCGCCTCTTCGCTCGGTACCTCAATTTCGCCCAGCTCCATCTCCGGTGATACCCATGGAGATAGGTCGCTCCAAATTAACTTCAGAGGAGAGGGACCGAAGAGTAAAAAAAAGACTTTGTATCTATTGTGCTGATTCCACGCATATGCTCAATTCTTGTCCCAGGAAATGCCGGGCTCTAACCAATACTGGGGAGATAAGGTTAGGGTTCCTGGAGTCCTCTCTTTGTTCTACGAAATTAAAAGTCTGTGCTTTTGATGTTTCAATTTCCTTCGCTACCAAATCCTTTGAGTCCCAAGCACTTATTGATTCTGGAGCTGCGGGAAATTTTATTTCTAAATCCCTCGTGAATCAATGGTCCCTACCAGTGATTACCCTGAAGACACCTATTACTGTGACTGCTATTGATGGATCACGTCTTATCAATGGTCTCATCACCCAGAGTACATCTCCAGTAACTCTTCAGATTGGTGTGCTACACCAAGAAGAAATTTTGTTTTTAATTCTTCCTGTTACTACAAGTCCGATTGTTTTAGGCCTTCCATGGCTTCAATGTCACTCTCCCCAGATTGACTGGCGCACTCCTCAAGTTACGTCTTGGGGAGCTGAATGTCATCATCGTTGTCTCTCTCAAGTTGTTCCATTCAAAATACAGCAGTCGTCTATTTCACCGGGTCCACCAGGTCTCCCTCCACAGGATCCTTCATCTACGGATCTGTGCGATAAGGTTCAGTCTGAACGCCTTCCTCCTCATCGGGCGTTCGTGACATCCTCGGACGTTGAAGATGGACCTCAGGAGTCATCTTCAAAAAGTCAAGTGCTTGTGGTTTACGGTCACCATCCGTCTTTTACGGAATCTCCTGCCCTCCCTCCCACCCAAGTTCCTGCTGTAGAGATTGTTTGTCAAACTTTCAAAAATATTTGGTCTCAGGTCAAAACCTGTTTAAAGAAGACATCTGCCAGATATAAGTCTTTTGCAGATAAGAAGAGGCGGGCTATTCCACCACTGAAAATTGGAGATCGTGTCTGGTTATCTACCAAAAATATTCGTTTGAAGGTCCCATCTATGAAATTCGCTCCTCGTTTTATTGGTCCGTATACAATTATTCAAGTGATCAATCCAGTTTGTTTCAAACTTCTACTTCCTAAGAATCTTCGTATTTCCAACGCCTTCCATGTGTCCTTGCTCAAACCTCTCATCATCAACCGTTTCTCGGTCCCTCCTTCAGCACCTCGGTCAGTTCAAATTCATCAGGAGGAAGACTTTGAGATTACTCATATATTGGATGCAAAAATTTTGCGAGGAGTTCTTCGTTTCCTCGTTCATTGGAAGGGCTTTGGTCCTGAGGAGCGTTCATGGATCAAAGCTGAAGATCTCAACGCTCCAGCTCTTCTTAAGAAGTTTTATTCCAAATTTCCGGACAAACCCGGTTCCAGGTGTTCTGTGCCCACCTTTAAAGGGGGAGGGTACTGTCACTCACCGGATTGTGAGTGCTACTTCTCGTGTGTTTAGGAACCGTGGCCGTCCACCATCCTGAGGGTCTGCGCATGTGCAGCCCTTTCAAACCTTCAGTACATGTTCCTTTTAGTTAATTGGCTGATCAGGCAACACTCCCTATTTAAAGCACCTGAGGTCAATACCTCGTTGCCTGATCTTGGAGTCTCATTCCCCATGAGCCTCTGAAGGTGTTCCTGTGTTTCCTCGTGTGTTCAGCTCCTGCTGATTCCTGTTGTTCGTTTGTGGTTTCCAGACCACTTCAACTCCCCTGTGTTTCATCGTGACTGTGCCAGCTGATTCCTATCCGCTGCCTCTGTGCTACTACAGTTTCCAGTCCACTTTAACTCTCCTGTGTTTCATCGTGACTGTACCAGCTGATTCCTATTCGCTGCCTCTGTGCTACTACAGTTTCCAGTCCACTAACTCTCCTGTGTTTCATCGTGACTGTACCAGCTGATTCCTATCCGCTGCCTCTGTGCTTCTACAGTGTCCAGTCCACTTCAACTCTCCTGTGTTTCATTGTGACTGCACCAGCTGATTCCTATCCGCTGCCTTCGTGTATCTACAGTTTCCAGTCCACTTCAACTCTCCTGTGTTTCATCGTGACTGCACCAGCTGATTCCTATCCGCTGCCTTCGTGTATCTACAGTATCCTGCTCACCTCAACTCTCCCGTGTTTCATCGTGACTGCACCAGCGGATTCCTATCCGCTGCCTCCGTGTTCTGCAGTATCCTGCTCACCTCAACTCTCCCGTGTTTCATTGTGACTGCTCCAGCTGATTCCTATCCGCTGCCTCCGTGTATCTGCAGTACCCTGCTCATCGCAACCCTCCAGTACTCCTCGTGTCTGCAGCCAGCTGATCCGCTCTCCGTGCTTCTACAGTGTCTCCGCTTGTGTCAACTCGCCTGTCTGCATTGGATCAACGCTCCGCTGCTTCCATCTCGTCTAGACCATCTCTACTCTTCAGCGTTCTCCAGGTGTCCAGTTCGATATACTACTGCCTCCTGAGTATTGTTTCCATCCCTGCTGGTCTACCTACCTGTGCGCTGCACCTACTTGATTACCGCTTCTACTCTCCTGGGACTTCGTATCCTGCCGGCCTCCAGCCGTTCAGGTATCCCTGCACTTCTGTCTGACAGCCTGCTCTCCTGAACCACGGTATGCATACTTCTCATTGACTGTGCTGGTGTATTGCATACCTTGCTGGACTGAGTTGTTCTCCTCTGGAGTTTCCTATCCGCTGAGACTATTGCCATCATTTGACTGTGTTACCTTTTGCCTGGATAGTTCTTGTGACTTTGTATTATTGTGCAGTGCTGTTCAGTTATTACTATTTGTGCATATCATCGTGGGATCAAGTTCAGTGTGCCCGTGTATATTCTGCATTGCATTTATCTCCCCGTGCTCTTCCTCACATATATATATTCAGTGGTACAACTTGCTAGAGGCAGACCACTGTTCCCTGTTTCCTGAGTCACCTGTTTCCAGTATCCTTTCACATAGCAGTGGTACAACTTGCTAACGCAGACCACTGACTTCCCGGATACCTTCACCTGGATTCCATTCCCTCACCTAGACAGCGGTACCACTTGCTATACGCAGACCGCTGACTCTCATCACCTCCTCGTTATTTCTGGACATTCCTCCTCACTATAGCAGTGGTACAACTTGCTATCCGCAGACCACTGACTACCCTCACGTTTCCTTGTCCATCCAGTTCCTCGTGTCAATTATCTATATATTACCAGTGCTGCTAGTCATAGACTTTCACGAGCATTCTCTTACCATCTGCTGTCTCCTGTTCCGTGATCACTCCACTACCAGAGTATCATATTACCACCTATACTGCTCTGGTAAGTCCATCATGTGGTGATAGGTAGGTAAAGACTCCTAGTGCCCGTGACACATACCTTCAGAAATTTGATGTCCCGTAAGGTTTTTGAGATAATTAGAAAAATTGAAATTCGGAAACTATTTAATCATAATAAGTGCTTGGCAAGACTCCCTTCAGCAATATGTACGTGCGCTGATGTTTAATGATTGAGTTTTGTGTTCAGCACACAATACAAGTGAGTGGCGACTGTTTATTGATTCCTCAAAGAGTAATTTTAAAGCAATGCTACTCCATAATGGGAACAAACTCCCTTCAGTGCCTCTGGCCTACGCATTGGACATAAAAGAAATGTTGGAGGGAATAAAGTATGAGGATCATGGATGGAATCTTTATTGTGACTTAAAGGTAGTTGCACTGCTGTTATGTATGCAAGGTGGATTCACAAAGTACTGCTGTTTTCTGTGCTTATAAGACAGCAGCGACACTAAATATCACAAAGAAGTGGCCAGAGAGAGAAACCTATGTTGTTGCAGAGAAAAACACATCAAATACACTCCATTAGTTGAGCCGTATAAAATCATTTTACCTCCGCTTCACATTAAGTTGTACCTAATGTAGAATTTTGTGAAAGCTCTGGATAAAGAATGCCAGGCTTTCAGTTATCTGTAGGAACAGTTTCCGAAGTTAAGTGAAGCTAAAAGAAGGCATATTTGTAGGCTTCCAAATAGGAAAACTGCTTACGGATGGAATACTTAATGCTAAATTTATGGAAATTGAGTCTGCTAATTGGTCCTCCTTCAAGGCTGCTGTGCATGGATACTTAAGGAACAGAAAAGACGCCAACTACGTGTCCATCGTGAATGAACTATTGAACAACTACAAGAATATAAGTTGTAGAATGTCACTTAAAATTCACTTTTTACACTCCTATCTAGAATATTTCCCTGATATCCTGGGTAGTGTAGTGATCAGGTGGAACATTTCACCAAGACATTCTGACAATGCAGCATCACTACCAAGGACGCTGGGACTCTGCAATGATGGGGACTACTGGTTCGTTTTTAGAGAAACCAATGACACTGTCACGGGCACTAGGAGTCTTTGCCCAGGATATCACCAGATGATGGACTTACCAGAGTAATATAGCTGGTACTATGGTTCTCTGGTAGCAGGGTAACAACGGAACAGGAGAATCAGCAGATGGTGAGAGAATGCTCAAGGAAAGTATGACTAGCAGCAACTGGTAATGAGTAGATATATATACACGAGGAACCAGATGGACAAGTAAACGTGAGGAAAGTCAGTGGTCTGCGTATAGCAAGTTGTACCACTGCTATAGTGAGGAGGTAGTGAGAGTCAGCGGTCTGCGTATAGCAAGTTGTACCGCTGTCTATAGTGAAGGAATGGAATCCAGGTGAAAGTAGGTAACTGGGAAGTCAGTGGTCTGCGTATAGCAAGTTGTACCACTGCTTATGTGAGAGGATACTTGAAAGCTGGTGTCACAGGGAACAGGAGTCAGTGGTCTGCGTCAGCAAGTTGTACCACTGCTATATATATGTGAGGAGGGGCACGAGGAGATGAATGTAAAGCAGAGTATACACGGGGCACACAGAACTTGATCCCACGATGATATCCACAATACAACAATAACGGAGCAGCGCTGCTTGAAGTATACAAAATCACAATAGCTATCCAGGCAATAGGGAACAAAGTCAATGGTAACAATAGCTTCAGTGAATAGGAGGCTCCGGAGAAGAACACAACTCAGTCCAGATGGATATGCAATACAAAAGCAAAGTCAATGGAAAGTATGCATACCGCGGTTCAGGAGAGCAGGCTGTCAGAGAGACGTGCAGGGATACCTGAACGGCTGAAGGCCGGCAGGCGGTGAGACCACTGGAGGGAGGAAGCGGTAATCAGGTTGGTGCAGCGCACGGCAGGTAATCCAGAATCAACGAAGCAATACTCAGGAAGCAGTAGTAAGTGAAACTGGAAACATGATGAACACAGGAGAGTTGAGACGATCTGGAACTCGGTAGTAGTAACGGAGGCAGCGGAGAGCAGACACGCTGAACACAGGAGAGTTGAGACGAACTGGAGTCCGGTCGTAGTAGCAGATAGGAATCAGCTGAGTGCAGGCACGATGAACACAGGAGAGTTGAAACGAACTGGAGTCCGGTAGTAGTAGCAGATAGGAATCAGCTGAGTGCAGGCACGATGAACACAGGAGAGTTGAAGTGAACAGGAATCAGCAGGAGCTGAATACACGAGGAACACAGGAACACCTTCAGAGGCTCATGGGGAATGAGACTCCAAGATCAGGCAACCAGGTAATGATCACAGGTGGTTTAAATAGGGAGGGTTGCCTGATCATCCAATCAATTAAAAGCAACAGGCACGAAGGCTTGATAAGGGCTGCACATGCGCAGACCCTCAGGATGGCGGACGGCCACGGTTCCTGAACACACGGGAAATGGCACTCACAGTCCGGTGAGTGACCGACACACTGTACAAACGGAAAGTGACTCTACATTTTATCTTTTATTAACAATTACATTACAGCTCATTTGGATTGTTATGAGCTTCTGAAGTTTAGTTTCTGCAGTTTTTAAGTGTTTCTGTAGTTTAATTAGTATTTTAGAAATTAATGCAATAACAATATTTCAATTCTATAGAAATTAATTAAAAATTTCACTTATCTTACTTTTTCCACACATAGCTATTACTGCTTTTGTTAATTGTGTGTTTCTAATAAATGTGACATAGAGAATTGATTTTTCCACTGAATTCAACATCCCTAAATTGGGTGAAAATACATATTCACATGCCTAATGCAGAGAAGATTTAAAAATTTGTTGAGTAGTGTAATTTGAAAACTGAACTATCAGGCCAGAAGCAAAATAAAATAGGGAATTTTGTGTCTTTAGTAATTAGGAAAACAAGCAAGTAGGTGTATTAATTCATTTATGTTTCTGAAGAATCGGCATTTAAGTAACAAACTAGGTAGCGGCTGCCTAGAGATGAGGAAATTTGTGGTGACCATTCATGTCAATAAAGTTTTACAGTGGAATAGGCCATTTCATAGAAGTGTGAAGTTCCAGATTGTGGCAGGTCTAACAAAATGACTGCTGAAATACCATTTTGTTTTGTACTTTTCATGTGCATATTACTTTAAAGGCTAATATAATCAAGGTATTTTGCAATGCTTATATAACCAAGGACATGTCTACGTATTTTGCTAGGGTGATATCCCTGTACCTACTGCACATGTGCAAACTTCTTATTAGTAAAGTACCAATATTAAGTCCGGAAAATCATGGTTATACCTTATATGTATGTGATTTTCGGGACCCTTGTTTTCTGGTTAATAAAAGTTAAGTAACCGATATAACCTCACTTCAGCTCAGGCCACTGCAGGGGTGCTGAGAACCTCTTTGTTGTTTCCAGTTTGTTACTTCTATGTCTCAAACTTAGAAAGACAGGGCCCTGGAAGGAACAGTGATTGAATATATATTTACTGTGGCATCTTAATCGCAGCTAAATAACATTTTTATTTCACTTTTTATATTTAATCTTTATCATACTCTCCACAAAATAAACCATACACTTGTTTGACAGCCTTAGTGTCATTAATCCACTGTAACCCGAACCTGCAAATTCCACTGGGTACACAGATATACAATCATTGAGTTTTACTTTACTGTGCTGCCATTCTGCACTATATTTGTAAATTAGCATTTTGACAAACTTATACTCTACGTATAGAACTGGAATGATGACGGTCATTTCATTCTGATGTGTGCTGTAGTTATGGTTGGACTGTGAACATTTAAGGCCCTATTTCACAGTCAAAATGGTTAAAGTTGCACTATCAAATGTGGAATATGTTGAAAGTATTGCTCATCTCTATTTCTGTCAAGATCTGTGTGCTAGTATTCATCCAATTATCTTACAAATTAAATTCCAATAGTCTACACTCCCAATCAAAGGTCCTTGAGTAAGAAATAGATGTTGGATGCCAAGATACAGATCATAAGTTATAAATTTACCTTCCCCGCGCTGATGACAGCTGCACTGTTTTGTTTTCTTTTCTGGGGCTCTCCAGCAATCATTGTTCCTAAAAGGAACCCTAGAGGTAAATTTATCAAGCTGTAGGTTTGAAAAAGTGAAGATGTTGCCTATAGCAACCAATCAGATTTTAGTTATCATTTATTTAGTACATTATACACAATGACAGCTAGAATCCGGTTGCTATAGGCAACATCTCCACTTTTTCAGACTCGCAGCTTGATAAATATACCCCCTAGAGTTGAATGGCCAGGCTCTCTTCACTTTTTCAGAAGCTAAAAATTAAATCTTTCCTACGTACCCTGCCATGCAACTTCTTTTTGCTGCTGGTATAAAAATCCTAATTGTATGTACCCCCTCTTTTACTCCTAGCTACCACAATAGATAACAAACTCCCTCCTTTCACCACATACTTTTCTTAGCCCTAGTTTTTGGATCCTGCTATTGCTGTTGCATGTTTTGTTTACTTTCTGTGTACTTTACAATAATATAGTTTTCCACAAGATGGCAGCATTGATTAAAAACAAAATTGCTTACTGCTTTTTAGGAATATTTTGTATTGCAGACTGTAATCGACAATGTACAATCTACAGAGTGCATACAGGACAATGCAGCTTGTTTATACAGTAAATGGGAATATTTATATATTTGCAAATAATTTATAGTGTTCTTTATTTTAGTCTAAAATATAATGCTTGCCTGCTCCAAGATTTGTTCCTTTTGTAAAATTTACCCCCTAGACTTTTATCCTAGTTTTGTTCTAGGAAGTAAGGTGTGTTTCCCAGTGTTAAAAGAGCCTATATTGTAGTAACATGTTCACCTATGACAGATAATGACTCAGAAAGGATTATGATGGATATCTGCATTTAAAGCTATATATTAATCTGTAAAACATATGTCAACTGTGACATATACTTCAGTCTTCTTATTGTAATGTGAGTAGCTTGGTGAGTTTAAAATCTGTATTAACATGAGTTGTCTTAAATGTACGGAATATACAAGATACACAATAATTACAAAAGTACACAACTGGTATGACAATGTTGTTTGAAACTGATGTTAATTTGTCCTAATAAATAGTGTTAAAGACAATTGGTCATATAAAATAAAGTTAATTAATGTATGTTTATATGTTGCATAGAGGATATGTTCTATAATAACATATCCCTACTATTAACTTTTTAATGTTTGTTATATACTCCTCGTTTATGGGATAAAAATGGTTGTTGTTGTTTTTTGTTTTTTTTTTTTACTTCATGAGACTGACTACATTATTTAACACATTCCTTTCTGAAAAAGCTGAAAATTGCACATCAGGCGATGTGATGCTCTCTTGTGATTAAATTAGTTTTTCCAGTCTAGCAATGTTAAATTTTAAGATTCTGACCCCAAAATACTCCACATTACCTGCAATCATAAAAGAAGACTTGTTTAAATGACCACTATATAAATCAATTATGTCACATGCTTTTCACTTTCTATAACAATACCAGTTGATTTCAATTTCATTCTTTAGTATATGTACAGGGATGGACAGCTTTAGACAAACAAAGAGTAGTAAATACAGTATGTGTTTAATTACCTCCCTGAAAATCAATACTAGTGTCTGGCTAAGCAAACACAGGCATTTATAAGAAATAGATATTAATACATTGGGGCAGGGAGGAACCGGCAACATTGAAGTAGAATGCCATTGTGAATGGTTTTAATTGTAGCAACTATTCTTAATGCTTTTCCACTATTCTTAACATATAACAAGATTTTTAAATACTGCAAAGACAAGAATGATTACATTGAGGCTGTTGGAAAAAATGACTATGCACTTGACAATATGGAATGGGAGAGATGGGGAAGCTGCAGTTTTCACATTCCGACTTGTAGGGAGCGCTGAATCACCATCCGTTCTATGACATATGAAGTTTGGAAACTTGGATGTTAAAAGAAAAAGAAAGAACACTAAACAAACTATAGTGTGTGTAATGGAATAACAACAATTGGAAAGATGATGTTATACAATTAAAGAAGATAGCGATTAAAGATTTTAATGAACATAGCAGACAAAGCTGCTATCACTACACTTTTTTAATGGGATTAATTATTCAGTTCATTCTTCTCTGCTTACATGCAGATGTGTTTCTCTACAGTAGATAAAATGTTATACTCAGTGGACGTCTGGCTACACCCCGGAGGTAAGCAACAGTTGGCCCATTTTACAACTGCATCGCAAATTAATTTTATTAACAGGCTGGTTTGGGTAAGAATGCAGGGATGTCACTTGTGACTTTTGTCCTCTTACTGAGTAATCATGGTTAGAACTTCTCTGCCTTTTGGCTAAGATCAGGTGTAGATGGGCAGCGGTGCTTGAAGGCACTGTAGGCAATGGGCTGTCACCTGGTCTTCTGGCCGAGAGGATGATAGCTAGCAGACTGAGGTGCAGTGTGCCCCCTGAGAGAGAAGTGCTCAAACATGCATTGGTGGATGGGAACACCTTTGCAGTAGTAAGGCTCTTTGCACAACACCTTTTTTTTTTCTAGCAAGACATTTACTTATTGACCTCATGACTGGGTAGGACGTTTTTTACGCGCACAGGCCATAAGGCTGGGGCATTTGGGCACTTTTATTTTGTATATATTTAACATTGACATTGGCACTTTTTTATGTGAGTGTGTCACGTTGTTTTTAAGTGTTTGGGCGAGCCCCTATGGGTAGCCCTCTCTCCAAGTTATTGGACGCTTCCTGGGGGAGCAGCTGAAAACCCCGTTTCCCAAGGGAAGCTTCAGCCCAATAATTCAAGCTTCGGGCCGAAGCATCCCTTGTGGAGAAAGAGGCCCATGTAAGCTTCACAGCGGAGGTGGTGTGAGCCTGAAGAGTCTTGCCCACTAAGTGGTCGTACAGCTCCGGGTTACGGGAAAGTCAAGGGACCCACTTAGCTTTGACAGGAGGGGGTCTGAAGACCAGTATCTGTCTAAGGAGGCTTTTTGGATCCAGATGATGGAGAAAACAGGGCCCTTTTAATTTAGGGACGGTTCCAAAGACCCAAACCCCTAGCACAATCACTGCACTGGGTGACTGGAGCAAACACCTCGGGCTCCAATTTAAAAAATAATAATCATGGTTAGAACTATTTCTGCATCTAAAATCTTTTTTTTAACCTATTACGTGACTGGTGATATAGGCAAGTGCTATCAAGTAAAAGCCACATGAGTTCTATTTACAATTATTATTATTATTATTTATTTGTTGGGCGCCACAGGGTTTTCGCAGTGCCTTACATAATACCAACAGTAGACCATACAGGGTAAAACATCACAGAACAATAAACACTAAGTACCAATGCTTTGGAAACTCCGGGCAGACATATGGAGTGAGGGCGGAGCAGAAGAGTCGGTATGAAGACAGGGGGGGAGAGGGGCCCTGCTCATACAAGCTTACATCCTAAGGGAGGGTGGACAAAACAGGCACGAAGGGAGGCAGTGATGCAATGGAGAAAAAGGGACATGGGGAGAGGAGGGAGAACAAGCTGAGTGGATGAGGGGTTAAGTGGATGGTTGGTAGCCTTTCAGGAACAGGTGAGTTTTGAGTGCCCGTTTGAAGGAGCACAGATTGGGAGCGAGACGGATGGAGCGAGGGAGGTCATTCCAGTGCAGGGGGGCAGCTCGGGAAAAGTCTTGGACTCGGGAGTGGGAAGAGGTAATGAGAGTGGAGGAGAGGCGACGGTCGTTTGCCGAGCGCAGGGAGCGAGCGGGAGTATGAATGGTAAGGAGGTTAGAGATGTAGGGAGCAGTAGACTGGGAGAGAGCTTTGTAAGTGGTAGTAAGGAGTTTAAAAAGGATTCTGTAAGGGAAAGGCAGCCAGTGTAAGGCCTGATAGAGAGGGGAGGCAGAGGAGGAGTGACGTGAGAGAAAGATAAGTCTGGCAGCTGCATTGAGTACAGATCGGAGCGGGGAGAGAGGGAGGCCAGTGAGGAGGAGGTTGCAGTAGTCCAGGCGGGACTATACAATGACTATACTGTTGATTGCACTTACTATAGAATATGTCAATAACCTGTCAAAAAATACTACAATATGGAAACAGCCTTTGATGCAGATTGAGTCTGTTGTACAAAACAAATGTTGCACTAAACATTCTGGTCAAGAGAGATGTCCACCACTCATGTAGGCTGATTTATCAAAGGGCAAAAGCTGTACTGAAGGCTAAAACATGTGTTTTTGACAGTGATATGGTTTTGTCTCCCTTTGCCCTATGCATGCAAGGGTTAAGATCAGTTACAACACTTCTACAGCCTGCAGTAACCCCATTGGCAATATGATTTCACAGCCTTCAAAAATGTTATAATATTGGTGGTACTGAAAGTCCAAATATGGGATTTCAGTTTCACTGCGCATGTGTAAGCTGCCTAGCTTGCCTAAATTTTACACCTCTTAAGTAAAGAGAAACAAGACAGGTGAACCATTTGTAAAGAGCAGGAGGCAACGTGTCTTTTTTTTTTTTTAGTACGCTCACTCATCCTGCCGTTATAACCGCAGTCAGATGTTTACTTAATACCTACGTACTCTATTGCTATTAGTAGTGTTAGGGAGTGTGGTCACCCAAACCGTCTGCCACTGGGATGCTATGATTTTTAATATTCAGATTTATTTGCTTAGTACCAGTATACTGTACAATGCTTTATGATTGAGAAAAAGACAGTAATAAAACAAGATTGGGTATTAACAGACAGCCAAAAAAACGTATAGAATTGTATGGCACTAGTACAATCGGCACTTATATATTACGTGCCCCGATACAAGTCTCTGGGCACTATTAAATAGTGAGCTATATTTCCACAGGGATGCAGAGGTGAATTCACTCCCTCTTTCCATAGGGTGGCTGCTATGTAAACCTGTTAGCCAGTTATTAAACAGTAGAGAAACAAATAAAGAATGCAATATCGACTTAGTGCTCAACACTTAAATAGCTGTATGGTCTTGTGGAATAAACATATAGAAAAGATTTATCTGGAAAATCTAGATTATTATTACTTGATCCTTTTTGTCTCAGACTTATTCCCAAACTAACATAGGAAGTATGACAGTGAGAAGTCTACACCATCATTAATCCAGGCATGGCACATAGAAAGACACGTGGGAGAGGTGTATGGAATAGTTGTATGCCATAGGCCATTTGTGAAAGACTATTCCCATGGATGTGAACAAACCTGAGACTATTGGATGAAAAGAACCTTCCAGAATGTCCATATAAGCCTTTTCTATAAATTTATAATATTTTCATGTGAACTGTGCACACTGGCAGCAATAGGGTATAATATTTTAAGAAGTTTAAAAAGGAGGCACGACGCGTGTTTTCAACGAATGGTTGAAAGTTTGGACGAAAAGAAAAATTACAGTGCTTTGCCATATATAGGATCAGGGCCAACATTACGGGTTTTGCCCCTGGTGACCTGACTGACCCTTTGTGAACTTGCCATCCACTTCACAATTACCTTCACCATCCATGTCACCCTTAACAGTCTGACAATTTTCAGGCTTACTATTATTCCCTGAAAAGGGAAATTTCTTAGATCTTGTTTTTAAAGTTATAGGTGATGGAGAGCTAGCAACCATGGCACTGTCATCAGTTTCACTTAGCCTATGACAAAATACACTTTTTTTAATAGTATAATTTTATTGGTGAAATGGGAGAGTTGTGCTTCTCAAATGCAGTTTTTGACTAAGCCAATCTATCCAATAACCATGGCCGTTTTCTCTTCATCATCACCACTTGATACAACTTCTTCATTTAGTGATTGTGTGAGGGTATGTCACCAGAATCGGCATTGCATTGCCCACAACTGACATTTTGCTTTATTTTTAAAAAAGTTGAATGAGCAACATGATTTGTCAGCACTTTTCTTTGCTCCCTTACCACTGGCTGCTTTATTTCTCTTTCAATGTACTTAGTTGAGGTTGTCTGATCACATTTAGGGTATTGTGAGGTTGTCCGAGCACATTTGGGGTAATGTGAGGCTGTCCGAGCACATATGTTGTAATGTGAGGCTGTGCGAGCACATATGTTGTATTGTGAGGCTGTGCGAGCACATTTGGGGTATTGTGAGGCTGTTCGAGCACATTTGGGGTAATGTGAGGCTGTGCAAGCACATTTGGGATAGTGTGAGGCTGTGTCGAGCACATTTGGGGTAATGTGAGACTGTTCGAGCACATTTGGGGTAATGTGAGACTGTTCGAGCATATTTGCCCTTTTGTGCCTGCGCTATATTTAGGCTTATTACTTGGTTGTAAATTTTCATCCTCATTCGCTCACCTTTCGAGCATGTGACCATAGTAAATGTCCATCCTCATCATCGGCCTGGGAATGATTATTAAAGTGCTACTGTCTGATCATGGTCATCCACAAACTGCTGTGAATAGTCATTGTGTCTTAACTGTAATTACAGATGTACTTTGCTTTCACTACTGTGAGGACATATTGCGGCTGATGCAGAGTGACTACTATGCCAGTTTGCGTTGCTTATCTTACGGGAAATCGCTGTACACATGCCAAGAAGGTGAGCACACGCATATGCGTCCGTGCATATTTGTGCGACTGGAGAGACGAGGTGGGATTGGGGATGTTCTAGCGTAGACTGAATACAGTAAGGGTGTGTTAGCGCAATTGTGAGCAGATGCAAACCATGAAAGACCACGAAAAAATATGCATGTATACGCCTGAGAAATCAGTATTATTTATGGATGGTCAGATGCATGTGCAAATAGCAGATTATTATGAAGATGGTTTCCACCACTTGTGATTAGCTGCTTGCAATTGCACCTCTGTAGCTGATTTGTGGTTTCTTAGTTACTGTGGCATATATTATGCTTTCATGTGAGTGTTTAAGCAAAAAAAAAAAATTGTATATGAGATGGGGAGTTTCAGCGTTAATAGTGAGGTGTTTTTTTAAGTTTTATTGATTCCTAGTAGGTGAATTAGTTTGTTGCACATGAAACAAATGGATAAAGACTTGATGTAAGTCTGTGACGTGTGGCTGGAGTATATTGGTTGCATATACTACTGATGCTGACCTGCCCGTGCGTAAATATGGTAGTTTTACACATGACTTTATTTTTCGCATAAATGACGTCCATTTTGGGGTTCATCACTCTATCTGGCTCATTGTCCTCAAATTATGCAAAGATGTGACTAAATTAACAACAATTGATAAAGAAGATGAAAAAGATTCATGTTTTAAGATCATCTCAACCGCCAACATGGCTAGCCTTTAACTTCATGTGTTTAACTCCTAGCTACAAAACCATTGCTTTCACTTAAGTGAAGTTTGTCACTTTTTGGGGGAATAGTCCTCTTCATACAAGTCATCATTCTTTATAAGCTAATTGACAGTCAATAAAATAAACCTAATATTGGGTCTTCCGAAAACAAATATGGCACCAGTCGGTGCATTGAAAGAAATATGCCAGTTCAGCTTGCAAGAATTGCCTAGGTATCTGGACACCTCACATCACAAGTTCCGACCACAAATAATGACATTCACAGGCGTTTTCCCCTAGAACAATCCATTATTATTATTTTAATTCCAAAGTGCCAACATATTATGTAGCACAGTACATTGAGGGGATCATGATGCATATAAATAACATACAATGATATGGAACAGAAGGTAAAGATGGCCCTGCTCAAATGAGCTTCCAATCTAGGAGGAATTGGGGATAAATAAATACATAGGGTAGAGAAATGACTATAAGTGCCAGAAGGGTAAGGCTGGGTGCACACTACAGAAAGTTTCTCTGGATGCCATAGCAGTAACAATTTTACATATTGCTAAAAAAAAAAGTCCCGACCAGCATGCCAATATATGGTGTGAGAGGAATGTGGGCTATGGAAGCGGAATGAATATATCTGAGGCTAAAGTAATGGTTAGAAACAATATTTTATATTGTACTCTTATTCAAATGTACTGCAGATACGATGAACTTATGAACAATGAACCACTGATCTACCTCAAAGATGCTCTATGTATAAGCCATATTCATTTGAATAAGTTAGCATTATAGGAAGTTCATGGTAATATTTACATAATCTATAGATATGATGTTTAGAATAGTTAACAGTTGTTCTGTGTCGGGGGATATGAATTTATGAATAGGCAATAAAAGTCAAACAATTTGTTATCATAGGATTAATGTGTCACGGGCACAAGTTCACAATATTGTACTAATGTATGTTTTGTTCACTGTAGAAATTGATTATAACTAGTAAAGCTTGGATAAGTGCAGCCAATGGGCTATATAAACCGAAGGCACACTCCTAGTTGTATGTCTATTCCTGTATGAACTAGACATCCATGTATATACGCAATAAAAGAAGCATATGCTTTTCATCTGACTGCATCTAGAGATATTATTTTTTTATATCATTGTGTACACTTTACACATGTTTTAAAATATTTACTCTCAGATCTGTGTTCTTCATCTGTCATAACCATCTGCTGAAAAGATCACGAATCTGTAAACTCTGGATATCCTGATTGTGAGTGCATACACACTGCAGCATTCAAAGGACATTGTTCCATCATTGAACAATATTTTTAGCCTGGTTTAAAAATCAAATGAAACGATACAATGAGCTTTGGATCAACTGTTGTTCATTGTTTCAGTGTACACACTCATACACTATCAGCCTGAACAGTCGTTTATCCTGTGATTGGCATGATAATCAGCTGAAATGCCTGTAGTGTGTACCCAGCCTTAGACCATAGTTACATTAGTTGATACTTGCTGACTGGCTTTTCAATGTTCCAATCACTGGGACTTTTGGATGAATTTGGACTCATTCATGAATTGATTTTTGAATAGCTGAAATTTGTTTGAAGTTCAGAATTGGACAAACTGATTCACCCAAAATCTGTAGTTATAGTTGTCCAAGCAAATGTGCACATACCTGGATCAATCATAATTTTAAACATTAGTCAAGTAAACCTGACTATATTTAATATTTGTTGGCCAAGATTTCAGACATGTTACCTACTATTTTCTTACATAACATTTCAAAGATCTATGGGATCTGTTATCCAAAATGCTAGGGATTTTAGGGAGCACTATGCCTATACTAAATTAAATTTAAAAATCCCCTGTCTTTTCCCAAACTACCACTGACATTTCCGGGTTCATTAAATTATACAGCACAGCTCCTCACAGTACCTGAAAGATGAAACATTCAGTGATCATGTCTGTTTTGTGTGAGATTATCATTGACAAGCAGCAATTTTCTGTTTTGCTTTTTTCCTTTCAAACTTTTGGAAACCTTCTGGATAAGAGGTCGCATAACTATACACAAATGTGCACGCTTAATTCAATGGATCTGGAATATACATAACACTAAGTTATGCTTTATTTCAGCAACATTAATGAATTGAGTGGTTATAGGTGTTGTATTCCCCCACAGGAATACTTTTATGTGTTACTTGGGAATAACAACCACATTTGTTGATAGGAATGCTCTTTTGGAAATCTCATCCTACACTCCCCTTTCTATGAAGAAGTTGTCTAATATTCCCAGTTACTGAAGCAAAACGCAAACAGTGAATCACCTGGAGCCACAAGAGATCACTTATCAATCCTCCACATTGTGTTACAGATAAAAGGGGCTTTTCTATTGTTAATGGCTGATGAGCTACAGCAGACAGAAACTAAATTCCACTTGGAGATTTTCTACAAGAGTGTTAATTAAAGGAACACTTAACTTTCAAATATAATGTTAAGCACAATGGCTACATCCAAGGGTGTAACCATGGCCAACGCAGTCTATTTGACAGCTATGAGGCCCTGCAGCACAGATGGCAGTCCCACAGGAACAAATGTTCCTCACAGTACAAATTTAATGTTGCTTCAGAACAAATGTGTACAGGCACTTATACGATTTTGATAATAATGTGGATAAAATTACTGTATATAAGTCAGACTCG
This sequence comes from Mixophyes fleayi, assembly GCF_038048845.1. Classification (NCBI taxonomy): domain Eukaryota; kingdom Metazoa; phylum Chordata; class Amphibia; order Anura; family Limnodynastidae; genus Mixophyes; species Mixophyes fleayi. Next base: position 283,211,519 of record NC_134403.1, read on the forward strand.
TATGTCAAACAATTAGCACTCTGCCCTATTAGATACTGTTTGTGATACAGTATATGGTGGTGGGTATGACTTGTTAATGGTGTGTAGAGAGAACCCCATCACAATTTTGCTATGGAGACCAGGAAGAAGCACTGCAACCAGGCACCCTCTCCTTCTAATATCCATAATTCCACAATCTATCCTATTCCCCACCTCCAGTAACTATGTTCTGTTGCATATTGCAGTATACATGGCACCAAACAAATGTCATGTCTGATAATAATCTGCTAAAAATCAATATTAAAATCAATAGGATCATTATTGGGTGTGTTGGAAAGTGTGGTCTGAAAATGACCATTATTGTAGTGTGCAATTACCTTCCAACTTCTCTAACAAGCCCCAGTGTAGGCCGAACAGCTGGATCTTGTACAATTTGCCTATCCAACTGCCTGTAATAATCAACTGCCCAGAGCCAGGAACTAGTGTTTACCTGTGGTCATCAACTGCCTGGGGGCATGGACTAGTGCTTACCTGTGGTCATCATCTGCCCAGAGCCAGGAACTAGTGCTTACCTGTGGTCATCAACTGCCCAGAGCCAGGAACTAGTGCTTACCTGTGGTCATCAACTGCCTGGGGGCATGGACTAGTGCTTACCTGTGGTCATCATCTGCCCAGAGCCAGGAACTAGTGCTTACCTGTGGTCATCAACTGCCCAGAGCCAGGAACTAGTGCTTACCTGTGGTCATCAACTGCCTGGGGGCAGGAACTAGCACAATACCTGTATCCATGAACATGTAACTCCAACAACAAACACAATTGTCATTCTGCTACTTGTATATCAAGTGTACCCCACACCTCTTAGATTGTAAACGTTTTTGGACAGGGCTATATTTACCTTCTGTTTCATGTCATTATATGTCATATGTTTGTATTACAATTCCTCAATATGTAACCCTATGAAATATGTTGGTGCTTTATATGTAAAAGATAATGATATCCATGTGTGACAGTGTACTTGGCACAGTATCTGTTTGCATCTTTCTAGCTTAATATGACTTTGAATATGCTTTAAAGATGGTGGCTTTCACCAGCCTTCTTCTCAGCTGTAGCTGGAACTAGACCAGCTTCTGGTTCAGTTCTTGGTCAACAACTAACCAAGAATATAACATGTTATATGAACAATGCTCACAATACAGAAAAGGGAAGGTCACCATACTCCTAACATTGGTCCCGGTCCCAAGGTGCTGACCGGCGAGATAGTAGGACAATGTCCTCACATCAAGACTATCCCACCTAGATTGGGACAGTTGGGAGGTAGACATCATTGTAAGGGGAACTGCCTCCAGAGTATGATGGACATATAAAAAGCAATTCAAGTCTTCCAGCATTAGATCATTTTATAACAGAAAAGTGTAACTCACAGCGCTAGAAGGATCACATGCAATGGAATGCCAGCATACATGGATAGCTGTAACACATAAAATAATACACACATAGAGCAGTACAGTCCCAACAGATAGATAAATGTCAGAAATATCTTCCAGTGAAAAAACCCCTCTTCCAATGGTGATCTATGTGGCCAACTAATATAAATAACCACGTGGAGGGGTCCCCCGCAGGGTGTAAGCTTACAAGATACCTGCTGATTGAGAGCTGATGGACATCGGGTAAACCCACTCCTATTCTCACTCTAAGACGCTATTTGAATCCTATATTGGGGTACGCTCCTAGAAGCACATTAGAACTTGTTGGTTGTTTTATAATATTTTTAATAAAAATGGCATTATACTATGATCTTTTCTTTGTACATATATCTCACATCATTGGAGTTCTGTATGGAAGATAATGTTGGAGTCACCGTCAGATGGTTGTTTGATGTGCTGTACCCAAAGAAAGTATCTTGTAAGCTTACACCCTGTGGGGGACCCCTCCACGTGGTTATTTATATTAGTTGGCCACATAGATCACCATTGGAAGAGGGGTTTTTTCACTGGAAGATATTTCTGACATTTATCCATCTGTTGGGACTGTACTGCTCTATGTGTGTATTATTTTATGTGTTACAGCTATCCATGTATGCTGGCATTCCATTGCATGTGATCCTTCTAGCGCTGTGAGTTACACTTTTCTGTTATAAATTGTCTATTTTTGGGAGTCGGTGGCTCCCTTTGTGTACCTCGGGCTGCTGTTGGGAGATACATCAGCGCTCATTCTTGATTTTGTATCTATAAGCATTAGATCATTGTTAACAGTGGTTGTTCAATGCTGAGGTGCAGAAAAGAGTTGGATTATCTGACTTCTGTCCTCAGGGCCGTAACTAGGGGTGCGCATTTTACAAATATTTTAGGTTCATTTGGTTAAAATTAAGGGCTAGGGGGCCGGCATTTGTCTTTCTCGCCCCAGGCTCTAGAATTCTAAGTTACGGCTCTGTCTGTCCTATATGGTTACCTGACCCCAGAGGCACAGAGGCAATTATCTGGTCTCCTGCTACAAATAGATAATAAACTAATACATTAAATAAATATATGTTTGAAGGCAGTATGTGAAGATGCATAGTTTTCCAATTTTCCAATTTACCCTATATAATATGTATAAGTATAAAATATGTTTATTGCAATATTGTACTAAAAGAAAGCTCTATCTGCATTGGAAAAGAGGAATAATAAATATTGACTTGGTAGATTAAAAGTTACCCCTCTATCAATGAAAGAGTTATAAGAAAAACAAATAGGTTGCTCTTGCCACGTGCCACTTCCTCTCTAGCACTTGACTGAAGTGAGACGGATGATAAGTATATGTCATTTCCATCACAAATTCCATCCTATGAGCATCACCTTTTAAAGCAGCATTTCTGTCCCACTGATGTTATTGCTCCTTTAAGAGTAATATTTAATGTGACATAGCACACTCCCATACAAGTGAATGAGAAAATGGCACTTTGGATTGCTAAATGGAAAAAGTATATCTGCTGAATTTTCTTTGGCAGAAATGAAGAGGTGCAGAAAGACTGACTGGTACATTGGCTTCACATTGTGGTAACAGGTGATAATGTTTTACTTTGTGGAAAATTAGAAAAGCAATATGGGACCTCTACTAATATCTACTTTTTTGAATAATGTTTCTGCTACTTAGTTTGTAGGTAAAGCTGGTTTAAATTGTAAGCTCTTCAAGACATAAGCATCTTTGTCAGGTTTGTGTATTTCTTGGCAGTGTTCTTGTTTTTTTTTATTATTGACTGTAATGTAACTTATTCCCTGTATTTTATACAAATATGCTTTATAAATAAACGATCATATACTAGATGATAGTAATAGTAATGTTTGTGAATCTCGCTTATTTTCCCATAATTCAGAATAATGCACCCAAATTAAAAGGATAAGTGTGTTGAGTTAAACTAAGACTCATGGGAGCCCCATGAAGTACTCAACTATGTGAATGATAATTTAACCAATAGGATTTTTTTTTTGAATAGACATTTTATTAGGTTTTTCAAATAAATAACAGAGAGAGGGGACCACCAGGATTTTAATGTTGACATCTTTGTCTATTAATTAATTTTGCCTTTGGAGAGTAATCAATGTGATCTCTCCCACTAAAATAAATATAAAGTTAGAGTCTTTCCATTTAGAATAATTTATTTTGGGCATTTACAAAGATTTCAAATTAACAAAAAACAGATACATAAAGTATACTTTCCCCTAAAACATATACAGATTTACAGTAACTTTATATTTTCAGAACTCTATAGTTTGTTACCTTAATATTATATTACTGTTTGTTATTGTGTAGTGATATCTATTTTACTTTTTTCCTATATCTTTTTTTATTGGCCACTACTGCCCAAAGTCTGTAGTATTACATGAGTACATTATAAAGACATTTCATACCCTAAATAGTTGATCCTATATGAAAAGACTTCTTGGGGTAAATTTATTAGTAGGCATTTATTTAAAACTGCAATTTGCTGTCTGTATTTAAAATGGCAACATCTACCAATAACTGCAGATTGATACATTTAACGCCTTGTAACATTCACAAATATACTTGGGCAGCACGGTTGGCTAAGTGGTTAGCACTTCTGCCTCACAGCACTGGGGTCATGAGTTCATTTCCCGACCATGGCTTTATCTGTGTGGAGTTTGTATGTTCTCCCCATGTTTGCATGGGTTTCCTCCGGGTGCTCCGGTTTCCTCCCACACTCCAAAAACATACTAGTAGGTTAATTGGCTGCTCTCAAATTGACCCTAGTGTCTCTGTCTCTGTCTGAGTGTGTGTTTGGAAATTTAGACTGTAAGCTCCAATGGGGCAGGGACAGATGTGAACGAGTTCTCTGTACAGCGCTGCGGAATTAGTGGCGCTATATAAATAAATGATGATGATGATGATGATAATATGACAGAAATTATCTGTACATTTGTCTGCAGAAGTATAGGCACCCTTTACCAAGTCCTATGTGCCATCTAACTGAACAGCCGCTCACACAAGCTGTAAATACATAACTCAACATACAGTATTACTGCAAATGTTAATGTAATATTATTGTTGCTAATTATTAGATTGAAAATAATAAAATGGAAATATGGCATTTTCAAAAGGCACTATCTTATACATTCCAATGTGATCCATGTGACCTGGGATTCTGCTCTATTTTTCACACTAATCTCCCAACTGAATTAACATTGACTGAAGAGAATAATTGATGCTAAATGCGTTTTAGCATTGATTACTCATAGAGGACCTGTCACCTTTGAGACAGATCCTCTTTTGTTTACTAGAGGATATTCAAACTAATGTTCCTTCCACTTCTTAGTTCATTCTGGAGATACTCTGAAAAATTGGGCCATTAGCATTTTATTCAGCATGCTAATTGAAAATGCGGTTCTTCACTGTCGTCTACCTGCTCTACGTCACAAAAGGTGAAGCATTTGAAATGAATAATTCCTTGCCAACCATTAAGTATAAAAATTTGCAGTTTAATGTCACATATAATCTATTTTTGCAGAATATTTTTTTTTCCCACAACAATGTAATGTATAATAGTACAGTACATGTTTACATAACTTCCTTATTGTTTCAGTGAATCTTGTATGCAGATAGGGTAAATTTAGGGAATATCTATTTTTGATTGATTAGCATAACTGGTTTACAGCTGCATTGAACACATGTTCAGATAATACACTACAAAATGGTTAAGAAAGCATTACACTGTAGATGCTCCCTTTCTGTCTTACTAAAATAGATGTACACAGGTGTACTACTTTCTTATGGCGAGGTAAACGACCAAGGATTCATAACACTAAACTTATACAAAATAGACAAAGGGGTGGAGTTGGTTTTCCAGATGTGACAGCATTTATGCTCTCTGCTCTTTTTCACTATGCTGTGGGTTGGCTGTTAAGACAAGAATATTTTGTTAATCTATCTTTAGAAACCGAATTAGTGTACCCATGCTCATTGGCGGCACTTCTTCATCTTACGAAAAAAACTGATTCCAGAAGTAATAATGCAAAACATTTTGCTTTCAGACACTTAGAAGGCCTGGAATATTATAATGAAACGCTTGAAACACCCCCGAGCTACTACACATTATATCACTATATGGGGTAACCCTGCATTTTCCCCAGGTCTAGAAAATATTTGCTTCTCCACCTGGAGAACTAAAGGTATTGCTTCGATAAAAGATGTATTTTATCCTGGAGGCACCCTGCTCACTTTCCAACAACTTAAAGAAACGTTTAACCTGCATAACGTCCACTTCTTTATGTATTTACAGTTGCATCATTACATCATGGCGTACACGGATAACAAATTGTCTCTCCCTACAGCTAGTACTGTGGATGACCTATTGCACTTTTCCAAGAATCAAAAGTTTCAAATTAGATTCCTTTACCAGGATTTACTTCCATCAGACATGCCTAAATTTTGGGCTACTACATGTGGATCCTGGTCAAGAGACTCTCTTGGTCTTAATTCTGCAGTAGATTTGTTTAAATATAATGACACAATTTTAAAATGGCTTCATTCTACCAGACTACAAGAGACCCATATAAGATTTCTTAACCGTGCCTGTGTATCGTAATATCAAAGGAGGTGTTATGTCCCGGAGGATCCGGGGTTTTGCCCCAAATGTAAGCACACATATGCATCTTTCTATCATAACATGGCAATGTAGAAAAATTCAGAAATTCTGGAATAAAGTCCTAAACTTCTTATCTTTAGTCTTGGGTGCTCCTCTTTAAAGTGATAAACTTGCCATTTTATCTGTGTCATTTTGATTACTGGTCCTCCCTTATCCCAACTAGAGAATCTCAAGATGTCAAACCGTTCATTACAGTCACTATCACAATCGCTAAATTAGTTATTTTTTAATATTGGATTAAAGCATCTCCTCCCTTTTTATCAGAATTTAAATACAAACTCTTCAATACATAATATTTAGAAGAGCCACTTTACCAGATATTGAGAAAGGGGTTGAAAGATTTTATAAGAAGTGGGGCCCTTTTATTGATTCCCTCTGATCCAACACACAAGAAGAAATACTGAAGATGTTTGAAAATACGATGTGGTCTCTCCACCGCGTTCTAGAAATAAGCTGATAGTTTTCTGTTTAGGTTGTCTATTGAGGTGAGGTGGTATGAGAAATGTGATGAACATTGATGATGTGGGGGTGCTGTCTCCTGGACACCCCCCCCCCTCCTCCCTCTCGTGACCCCCACCCCCCACCCCCACTCACTTATGCCTGATTTCTGAAATCGCGTTGTGTAGGAGGGGTGGAGGGGTGTGATCACTTTTGACCGCCTCACTATAATCTCAGATGATGCCCACAGTCACTTTCCTGCATTTATTTTATTTGGTTTACTTTGTCTTAATTAAATTTCATTTAATTCTCTTTTGTTAATTGTTAATTTTCTTTTATTGCTCTCATTCTCACTTTTACCTGTTGATTGGGTAATTTGCACAATTTAAAACTTGCTATGCTAATATTCACTGATCTTATCCCCACTCTACCAAGCCCTTCACTGGCTCCCCTTCCCCTACAGAATCCTTTTCAAGCTCCTCACTCTGACTTAAAAGGCCCTCGCCAACTCCACTGCTCCCTACATCTCTAACCTTATCTCTATTCACACTCCCTCCCGCTCACTGCAATCGTCCAACGATCGTCGCCTCTCTTCCCCTCTGATTACCTTTTCTCGCGCACGTATCCAAGACTTCTCCCGCGCCGCTCCCCTCCATTGGAATAAGCTCCCCCGCTCCATCAGAACTTCCCCTAATCTGTCCTCTTTCAAACGATCATTAAAAACCCACCTTTTCCTTAAAGCCTTCCAGTCTCATGCCTAAACTCCCACCGGTCGGCTACCTCTCTTTCTCATCCCTTCTTCCCTTCTCCGCTTTCCTCCCGTCTCTCCGTCTCATCCATGTGTCTGTCTGTCTTCCCCTCCCTTTAGATTGTTCACTCCTTTGAGCAGGGCTCTCCTACCTTCTGTTTCCATCACTTTTAACTGCGCTCTCCAGCTACTCAGCTCACCTCCTCTCAGTCCCTCTGCCCTCTGTCTCCTCTCGCTTCTCTCCGCTCCCCTCAGTGACTCTCAACCTGTCATCCGTGCCCACCCTCTTGGGCCATAGTTACCTGCCTGTACTCACTTTTCCCCTCCCTCCCTCTCTTTCATGCTGTGCCTGAGCCCCCAGAGTTTTAGTGCTTACTGTTACTTGTACTGTGCTGTTTCACCTTGTACTGTGCCATTGTTTGTCCTTGTACGGCGCTACGGATACTTTGTGGCGCCCTATAAATAAAAATTAATAATAATAATAATAATAATAATAATCAAGATTTAAAAGATACAAAGTGAGTAAATGTTTTATATTACTGTGAGCAAGATATTGATCAGCTATATGCGATGCATTTTGATCATGTGTAATTTCTTTATGGTATGATGTTTATCCGATGTTATTGTAATTTAAAAATTTCTAATAAAAATGTTTTAAAAAAAATAGAAAGCATCACAATGGCACAATTTGATCATTCTGGCCACAGATCAAGTCACTTCTGTTGATTTTCCAAGGATCACAATCAAGAGGAAGTATATTTAGCTATACTTCCACTATTTTCTGTCTTGCCATTTTTCCTCTTGTAGGATTTTAATAAATCGACTGGTTGATAGCATACTGAATTGCCTGTGTATTCCTATACCTAATTAGGTAATGGTGCAGAACAAAAGTGCTTTGTGCTAGTCTAAATAAATACACTGATTGATATCACAGTGAATTGCCAGGGTATTTGTACACCTACATAGCTAATATTGCTAATCACAAGTGCCAAAAACTAGTGGGTATATAACAGTTAAAGTAAATCTTCCCAACGGTGAATTACCTTGTACCACACATAAGCAGTAAAATGCAGCTGGGTACTGTCATTATATAAATCACATCCAATAGGCAGAGCTTCACATATTACTAACACAATAAGGTGAAACCATTTGTAACACATAGTTAACACTTACACCAATATCCATTAATTATGATAATGCTAGGCTAGCTGTACATGACAACCAGTATCTCACCATTTTGAATAGGCCCTTTGTGATGAGTACTTCTCTAATCCTTGGCTTGCAGCTGCGAATCTCTCTGTCCTGTGTCTGATTTGTGCTAAAGATGCTGGTATTTTCATGCAAATTATATATGGAGATTAGGTGCCTGTTTGCTGCGAATGTTAATATTATATCCTAGGCGGGTTATATCCAGATATTCTGCAAGTAGACATCCATGTATGAAATTCTGAGTAGAGTAGAATATATATATCTATGTAAAAAAATAACAGGTATACTTTATAAGTGCACAAAAATAAGGAAGAAACATACATTAATATGTAATATTGTTCATTTCTGGGGAGCAAATATAGATTGAAAATATAGGTGATAATAAATTGCTTTATAACATTACCATATTAAATTATATGCATATTTACTGTTACCACTCACTTAACTGATATATCATTTATTTTACAATTATTAAAACACTTCTGTTCAGATGAGTTATGGAACTTAAAATTATGTTATCAATTACAATTTTGTGGGAATGTGCTGAACAAATTTGTACATTTTGTGTTATATAAATGACCATACTCCCAACCCAGCATGAGCCTCATTGTGTTGAAGTATGAATTTGATGTGCCCGTAGATATGTAGCAAAACAGGAAGTTATCCTGTTCAAGCTAAATGCACATGTAAATATATGCGTGAATGGTTTTTAACCGCATATCATTGTGTTTACAATGCACTTCCATTAAGATTAATGTAAGCTTTTAAGCGTGTTGATGCACGTCAGATGCAGTGAAATGTAATAAGAAGCATTCCAAAAAATATGCACTGCAACGCAACACAAGTTAAATGCACTTCAAAATGCAAGATGTTCTGTCTTGTTTGGTACAATGCTGTTTATTTGCACAGTTTACTATCACTTAACTTGAATTACAAACGCACCTTAAAGGTGGAATTTTAATGCCAGTGTAAATGAAACTTAAATCCTAGTTTCATATATATATAAATTGCAGACTAAAAACTGTCCATCTCTTTCGTTACCTGTCATTTATCATTATGTGCCTATGAATCATGCCTTACAGAGAGATGAGATTAGAAAGCGAATTATGTTAGGGAATGCATTGATTCAAAATACTATGCAACTCCTAAGTGGCAACATGCATTGGCATTTAGCCTGTTGTCCAGTGGCGGTAGAGAAAACAGAGCATGAGCTGGGAACCAGCTGCCTGGTGCTGGGTGTTGCATCAGCCATCAGCGCCAGCATGTTTTATAACTCAGCTGTAACCTTGATAACGTGCCTTACAGTCAAATTTCTTCTGGATAATATAGTTAGCAGAGATGTCAGGGAGTTTGTACCGCATAAACAGTGGAGATCCTATTAATGGGTCCCCTACATATTTAGATGCTACAGGTTTGGGTTTTAGAAAAAACTATCATGGTTAGAGTTCTTTAACCAAGAGATTCAATGGAGATAGTTGAGTCCCAAAATCTGTCTTAGGAGAATGGTTGGTTTTATGAAATTTAGACACATTGTATCGTTGAGGGTTTTGATGTGTTTGGATAAAAATGTTCATAAGTATACCTATCACTGATATCTTCTTTTGATGTACATCTTCCATAGTCCTTGATATTCTTCCAGATTGTCACTGTTTTGGTATCTATTCAGTGATGGACCTACAGGAGGTATGGGGAGTACAACTGGGTACAGGAGTGAGGGGAGCCTGGCAATGTAGGGCAGAGCCGTAACTTAGAATTCTAGCGCCTGGGGCGAGAAAGACAAATGCCGCTCCCCTAGCCCTCAATTTTAACCAAATGAACCTAAAATATTCCTAAATTGCGCCCCCCTTCAGCGCTGCACCCTGGGCGGTCCCCCCGGTCGCACAGCCCTAGTTACGGCCCTAATGTAGGGTCGCCCACACTCCTCCAAGGTCCCTTGTTCCTTCCTGAAGCCCCTGTTTTGCTATCAAAACATATTCTCAATGAGCAGCTCTTAGGGCTTTGGGGAGTGAAAGGAATAGGAGGTAATGCAGCATTCAAATGTATACTTCATGACAATTTACTTTTAGTTGAGAATTAATCATTCCATTATTCATGTGTATGAGAATAATGGTCACCCACCTCCCCCATTTTAAAATCTCCAGATATTTCTGGGGCATCACGGTGTCTTAGTGGTTAGCACTTCTGCCTCACAGCAGTGGGGTCATGGATTTGATTCCTGACCATGGCCTTATCTGTGTGGAGTTTGTATGTTCTACCCGTGTTTGCGTGGATTTCCTCCGGGTGCTCCGATTTCCTCCCACACTCCAAAAACAAACTGGTAGGGTAACTGGCTGCTATTAGTCTCTCTTGGTATGTGTATGTGTATGTTTGGGGATTTAGAGTAGTGATAATAAGAAACTATTGCTGTTTACAGCATTTGGGTGCCAAGAAAAGATAAAGAAGTAGCTTTAATTAACTATGCAAATTCCACGTATCATTGATGTCCCAGTTTTCTGTCTCAAAAACATGGGAGCCGAGGGCTAGGGCGTAATAACCGGATTAGGCTACTGCACTTGTTCTCTTGTTGTAGCCATCTAGTTGACTGCCAGTTCTCTTGTAGAGATGCAAACCTCATAAAATTAAGTTTGGGAAATGATTTTTCATGTTTGTTCAGGACAATTATTTCTCCATCTAGGCTCATTACCTTTGTAGAGAAATATCAGAGGACATAAAATCAAAGAACAGCATGATGTTCATACAGTCAAAATATTGTGTTTAGATTTTAACATCTCACGAGACCACACTAAGCAGACAGACCATGTCCGCACTTCAAGAAAGAAAAATCACTGGAGCATCGCGACAGAAGAAGATCAGTCCGAAAGCCAACAAGGTAAGTTACAGTGAAATAAGGGGGGATGGGGGCATCGTTATCATTCTCTGTGAGAGGGCCAGGGAGAGATCATGACTGGGTGGGGGGGGGAGGGTATAAATTGCAAGGGCATAATTATTATTCCCTATATGGGGACCAGAGGAGATTATGACTCAGGGGGGAGGGGGAATAAGCTGCAGGGGGCATCAAAATTATTTATTGGCTAAGGGCTGGGGGGTTAATTAACTGACTGTCAGGAGTTGGTAGATGTTAGTATATGATTATAAATAATTTTCTTATATTTTATTGTCTATATAAGCCTGTACCAGGGGTTGTTTTATTTGGTCATAATGAAGTGTTGTGTTTGAATCATACAGGGTTTGTTAACATTTTGCATTCTTGCACATTTTTAATACAGGACTCCAAGCTTTCAGAAGCCAACTGACAACAACGCTTCAAGAACAAGCAAGAGAGAGCATCAGGTAGTCTACGCTGCAAGATCAGGTAAGAGAGAACAGGGCAATCTGTCTAACTTTGAATGTGGAATTTTACTTTAGTGACAACTGTTTTTTTCAATACAGCTTCGGGCCTGTGACCCCCCCTCCTTTACCCCCTCCAACCCATTCCCCATCACTAGCTGAGGTTTAGTTGATATGTCTTGCCTTAATTTATTCACCCTCCCCTTATATGTGCCTGTCCTTCAATGAAGCTTCGGGCCTGTGATCTCCCCCTTCCTTTCCCCCGTTCACCTACCCCCCCCCCCCCCTTCCCCCTACAGCCATTGCTTATTTGGAACTCTTGTGTTGTTTAAGTGGTGCATGGTTAGTGCAGTATTTGATGTATAGTGTAGAATGTCGTATCTTGTACCTTATGTCTTGTATTGTACTAAAAAGTATGTCTGATAATGTTTGACAGTGTATTGTTCTTACAGCTGCACATCAACGCAGTACACTTAAATGTAATGTTTTGTATGTTTTTTGTACCTTTATACAAAATAAAGATACTTTTTCAATAAAATAACAGCACAATATCACCGTGTCACTATAGGACATCAAATATCTGCTTTCTTTTTTTATGTATATGAAATCTATTGAGATTTTGTATACAGATAAAGTTTTATAGAAAAAAAACATGTTTGTTATTCTTTGAGAATACAGGAATCTCTGCATTCATATTTTTTTAGCTCTATTTGCAGAAATATTTGGTGTTGTATTGTTCTCTATTTTCCAGTGAGGCCCTACATAATTCCAAAACTTGAGGGTCAAAATTTGGAATGGCGGGCTCCGCAAAATGGACCTTCATTGTATTGTTGGGTGATAGCTTTAAAATACACATAAATGGGGATGCAATATCAGCAGTAACAGTAGCACAAAAAAAATTAAAAAAAATAAAAATATTCCAATGTGTGCTGCAAATGAGATTTTACCATAGTCCCTTAATGTAATAACCATGTACGTAGGATATGAGGCCTATATAGTAAAATTACAACTATAGAGGAGATAAGTGTAATTTTGTATAGCAACTTATAGCAGCATAAAAAAAATACTTAAAAAAAAACTTAGCTTACTTAAACTTACTTAAAAAATAAAATAAAATAATATAAAACATTATTAAAGCACCATGATTTATTAATGTTTTATATTCAAGGCAGCAGAAAGACACTCAACTGCCATGGCAAAGGCAGTAAGAGTTACTTATTACACTGTTCTTCTCTACTAGTGCATGTATGAGATTGGAAGCCCACTTTAATCAATTCATTAATTTTTTCAGTAGTCACTATTTAACACCACCCTAAGATACGCTGAACAGGCATCTCTGCGGTGCAAGAACCTACTTGGTAATTAGGCTTCCACATGTAAAAAGGGGAATCTTCAGGGGAAAGAACTAACAATACTTACCCCCGGCTGGGTAATCGCTCAATCTACCCCCTTCATATATAGTGCAAAGCAAAAACAAGCTCTATTGCAGGCGATAATGGGCTTTCATCCTTCTATAAAAGAGCCCATAAGTTATTACATTTTAATACTTCAAAAATATATCTCATTCTGTTATTACTTTGGTAATCATAACAAGCATCCTGGTCTGCAAGATTTTAGCTTTGCATCAGATATATTGAATACTTCTGAAGATGAACACTGTGTCCTACATTTAAAATCAACCACCCACAAACTACTTTATCACCGAGAATGAGAAGAACAGTCCCTATCTTGTGTAACTCAGGAACCACACACATACAAACAGTGACACAGCATTTTGTAAACTTTGACAACAATCTATACAAGTAGTCATCCATGTTCAGCAATGCACTTTACTTGTCACGTGGAATTTAAACTTTTTTTTCCCCTACAATAGTAAATTTAAAACAATTGCTACAAGTGTTGTATGTTTTAATTTATGTTTTTAGGTTACAATTTTTTTTATCATTATTGTGACCACATATAGGTCAGAATAAACAAATAGTAATTTTAATAATATTCCAATTGTGTATTTTATTCTAATTGATGTATCAGTTCTGAATGTAGTGTCCTAGTCTACAGGAGTGATATGGACAGCATATCACAAATTATCATGATTTTTACTGCCATTGTTTCTGGTTTTCCACTCTGCATATAAAAAAGGGGTCACTACAAATTGCAAATGTTAGCTGTGCTGTGCAAATATGGGTGGACAGAGAGCATAATTGGGTGCATTCCTGGAGGAGGTCATGCAGCAATTTCTGCTGCACAATAGTTCTGCAACAGCTCTGAGTTGTCAGTCTCCTTTTATACTTTTAATGGGGTCCATTCTGTGCCGTCACCGTGCACTTTGGCGGAGTAGCACATTTGTGTGCTCACTCACAGCAATGTAATAAAAAGCTACACACACAGAAAAAGGGCACATAATAAGGACAGACCTGATGTCTTCACTGCCTTCTCACTGCCACGATTAATTTAAGCCATAAATGAGGTCAAAATAGGAAACATTTTAGGAGAACATTGAAAGTTGTTTATGTCAAAGGGTTCTTTATAAAGTGGTATGAGGTTGAACGTTTATAACTTTGCACAGTGCATCTCTTAAAATGTTTCTGTAATCTTAATTAACAATCTTAATTAAGACGGTAGGTGTGATCACAACATTCCTAACTGCAACCATTGGCCACAGGTAAGAAAGCCGTGTGCAACATGATATTTAAAATACCCCACCATGGTCAGAGAATGAACCGGTTATGATGTGTTCACTAGGGCTTACTGTAGGAGAGAGGGGTCTTGTAACACCCAGATAACACCTATTAAAATTATATTTTCACTATGGAAACAAAAAAATGCACTAACAATAAATAAACAAACACAATAAAAAACAACTGTAGATATCTGCTTGGGTAGAAAAAACATTCCTATCTATTATATATATATATATATATATATATATATAAGAAAGTATTCAAAGTCTGGGGGAATGTACCCTTGAGAGGCTAATCATTGTATTATCTTCTAAATTGGCTATCTCTACCACGCACGCACTATACTTATTTTACCAATGTATTTGGAGTTTAAAAGTTAACCTCCTGTTAAAGAGGTGAAGCTCATCTAAATCAGGTGTTGAAATACTGAGGGAATTAACCTCTGACAAAAGAATCACCCTATTTTATCAACCTTAGAGTGTCTGGATGTGACTCTTATTTTGATGGTATCACACTATGTCTGGCGCTTCTCTTTTTGTGTCGTTTCTATCTAGGTGTTACATCTGCAATTTGATGTTGTAGAGGAGCAGCCTACTGTATGTGATATATTAATTATTAATCACGTTGTCACGTGGTATCTGATTGTTCACTAAGCGCCTGTTTGTCTTTTTCACTTTTATATATATATATATATATATATATATA
This sequence comes from Mixophyes fleayi, assembly GCF_038048845.1. Lineage (NCBI taxonomy): Eukaryota > Metazoa > Chordata > Amphibia > Anura > Limnodynastidae > Mixophyes > Mixophyes fleayi. The sequence continues at coordinate 283,226,745 of NC_134403.1, forward strand.
TATATATATATACATATATATATATGTATACACATACATATAATATACTTTATGCAGTGCAGAAATGTGAAAAACTGTGGGGACACTTATTTCTTTATATGACAATCTGCAAGAAAAAGTTTGGCAACAATTAAATGGCCTCAAAAGACTCAATTCTATATCCTTAAATGTGTGACAACAGAGATCTGTTTTGTGACACAAAGTATTTAGATAAACAAGTACAATATCCAAGTCAATGGGCATAATTTATGATAATAATTTACTTGCTCACTGGTTCTCTGCTCAGTAATCTCACCAGACTTAGTTCTTTTTGGGTTTCTGCCTTTAAAGTTAATGTCACTTGAGACATAGAGGGTATCTTTCGGTCCTTGATAGTTGTCAGATAACATGGCAGATCTACTCTGAGACATTGCCAATATTTGATTTAGACAGAGGACAGAAAGGACTTTTATCAGATTAACTGTCTGTCAAACTAGTTTATGTTTCATCACTGTTGACAAGATCAATTATGGGGGCCATTGTGTGGTAATCAGATACAGTGTATTGTTTACATGACTGGAGGCATCCACAACAAGATTAAGATTCAAAAAATGTCCATAAAACTGCACCTAGTACCAGGTTTCAGTAGTTGTTTAAAAGCTATGCATTAGATAAAAGAAATCTCCTTGAAAAATGGCCATTATTACTGCTATTTAGACTTGTTCATTTAGTTTGATATGTTAATACAGAGTTTAGCCAGAGTACAAAGTTACCAGAGAAACTTTCCAATCACTAATACTCACCATATGGAATAAATGTCTCTTTTAATAGACAAAAATTTCAGCAAACAGCTTAGATTTAATATACAGGTGCCCCGAATCCCCCATCTAGATCAGGGGGTAAATGTAACAAGCTGCGAGTTTCCCGCAGGTTTAAAACGCGAAGATGTTACCCATAGCAACCAAACATATTCTAGTTATCATGTATTTAGCACATTCTACAAAATGATAGCTAAAATCTGATTGGTTGCCATAGGCAACATCTCCACTTTTCAAACCCGTCGGAAACTCGCAGCTTGATACATTTAGCCCCCAGATGTGATAATTAATTAAAATATGAAGGATAAGCCACTACACAAGCTTTGCCACTGGCTTGTCTGCAGTGTGATTTGCAGGCTCTTCAAGAGAAGTACATACTATATACATATTGTTTGCTTATGTAGTACCCATAGAGCATGCATATACAACACCAGATTCATATTTTGGTGAATAACAAAGTTATATGAAAGCTTTTGCTTGTCCCAGGGTGTAGAAATATTCTATCTCAGGATATAAAAAAGCCATACAGTACATATCTGGTACCTGTTTAGGCTGGTACTGCTCGCCTGTTGTAACTAGAGATGCTCAGGCTCGGTTCACCGAGAACCGAACACACCCAAACTTAGCAGATCCGAGTACCGACCCGAGCCGGCTCGGTACTTACGCACGCCCTTGGAATTGAAAACAAGGCAAAACGTCATTGTTACGTCGTCGGATCTCCCGAGTTTTGGATTCTATAAGTACCGCCCTCCACGGCAATCCAGTATTTCGTACTGTGTTATATAGGTAACACACAAAGAGGAGAGTTTCATTGCTAATTATCATTGTTGAAACAGAAATAATAAGGCTTGCAGGCTTGGTCTTCTAAATCTGCAGTCACATTGTACTGTGTTATATAGGTAACACACAAAGAGGAGAGCTCCACTGCTATTTCTCATTGCTGAAATAGAAATAATATGGCTGGCAGGCTTGATCTTCTAAATCTACAGTCACATTGTATTGTGTTATATAGGTAACACACAAAGAGGAGACTTTCATTGCTCCATTGCTAATTGTCATTGCTGAAATAGAAATAATAGGGCTTTCAGGCTTGGTCTTCTAAACATGAATTCACATTGTACTGTGTTATATAGGTAACAAACAAAGATGAGAGCTCCATTGCTCTATTGCTAATTCTCATCACTGAAATACAAATAATTGGGGTGGCAGTGTTTTTCTTAATCTGCAGTTACATTGTACTGTGTTATCAAAATGGATTCACAGCAGTACACAGAAGTCCAGGAGCACCAAGCAGCTGCTGGCACCAGTCATGATGATGGTAATCCCTCTACGTCAGTGTTGGCTAACCTGTGACACTCCAGGTGTTGTGAAACTTCAAGTCCCAGGATACCCTTCCAGCAATAAGCTGCTATATATTGACAAAGCATGCTGGGACCTGTAGTTTCACAAACACCTGGAGTGTCACAGGTTAGCCAACACTGCTCTACGTCATCTGCTAAAGCCTATGTTAAAGTGCATAGTGTTTTTAACTATGGGAAACAAAAATGTAAAAAAACACCTTTTACCTTGGTCAAGATAAAAAGACCTGTGATCCAGGAAAAGTTATCTGCAGAAAAAAATAAAATTGCCAACATGCCATTCTACACACGCAGTGGCAAGGAAAGAATGAGGCCTTCGCCTTTCTCTATGAGTGCTAGTTCTGCAACTGTCACTGAGGCATCTTCTTGTAAGGTCAGTCATGACAGAACGAATAATGAACAGAGGTTCATGTTAGAAGGACAAATTAGCACTCCTTATGTTAATTAAAATATAACTTTTAATGATTATTGTTTAATAATGACATCCTCCCGGAAAACAAGGTGAAATATATTAAAATAACTTACAAATACACACATACACACACGTGTGTATGTGTGTATTTGTAAGTTATTTTAATATATTTCACCTTGTTTTCCGGGAGGATGTCATTATTAAACAATAATCATTAAAAGTTATATTTTAATTAACATAAGGAGTGCTAATTTGTCCTTCTAACATGAACCTCTGTTCATTATTCGTTCTGTCCAAATATAACAGGACCAGCACCCCCACAAGCTATACGCTATAGATTTATATCTTGACATACATTGCATGTGGATGTTTTCTTCTAATCCCTGTGCAGAGCATCTCCCCCTTTAGTTACTTTAAAGGTCAGTCATGACCAAGCAAGACCTTGTCATTCGGATTTCAAAAGTGGTGTCCAAATACTTTTATGTGTAAAAGCCGAGCTGGAAGAAAATAGTAAGGCATTAGAGGAAAATGTATGTTCAGATTTAGAAATTACACAAATCCGTGAGGAGAGTCTATCCACGAATGCTATGTGTAATCCTGACATTTCTGATAGTGTAGCCGGTGATACACAAATTGAGGATGCCACTTTGGAATTGCAACAGGATGAGTGAGATATTTCTGTAGCTGACGAGGGCGCTAATGAGGAGATTTATGAGGATGATGTTGTTTGTGTAAGTCCTGCACCAGTGAAAGCAGTTCTTGCACATGATAAAAAGAAGGCAATTGTCATGCCTGGGCATAAGACCAAAAATCCACCTCTTATGTGGGAAATTATTTTTATCCAAATCCTGACAACAGTTGTCTATCCATTTGAAGCGTTTGTAAAGCCACAGTCAGTAGAGGTAGGGACCTTAACCATCTAGGAACCACATCCATGTTACGTCATTTGAAGCGAGTTCATGGCAAGCTGTTGGGAAAATCGGAAACTTATACAAAAAAAATAACAAGCAGTCCATCATTAGCTAGGTCCCTTCTCTCAGCTAGAACCCGACACCTTCAATCTACACCCACAACACCTTCCTCATCAATATCCTCAGTAGCAATCAGAGTTAGTCCTGCATCCAAGTTGGTAAGGCTAGATGAATTCTCCCCCATTCTGTATTCCTCAGAAGAATTCTTGAGCATTAGTCTCACTGCTGCTGCTGGGGGGTGGATCTTCATCCCAGAAGCAGACCAAGAAGATGACTACTAGTTGTTTACAACAATTGACAGTTAAACAATCATTTGTAAGAGGAAGCAAGTATGAAAGCTGACACCCAGTCGCAAAAGCGGATCACAGACGCCATGGCGACTATGCAAGTATTAGATCTGCGTCCAATATCCACTATTAATGCAGCTGGTTTTAGACAATTACTTGAAGTCTTGTTTCCCCATTACCAAATTCCATCACGACACCATTTTACTAGTAAAGCTATTCCTCACCTCTACCAGAAGGTTCGTAAAAATGTAATTATTGGGCTACAAAATGCCATTCTACCCATTGTACACTTAACCACAGATATGTGGACAAGCGGAACTGGGCAAACTAAAGATTATATGACTGTGACAGCCCACTGGGTTGGTGATTCGCCTTCACCAGCAGGAACAGCAGCAGCATGTACCCAAGTACGTCACATTTTTCAGAGGCAGGCTACTCTGTGTATCACCGGCTTCACTAAGAGGCATACAGCTGACAATCTGTTACAAAAACTAATGGATGTCATTGCAACATGGGTTATCCCGCTTGGACTCTCCTCATTTAATTCTATGTCATTTCTGATAGCGCCACCCAATATTGTGAGAGCATTACAGCTGGGTGAATTTCATCACATTCCCTGTTTTGCTCACACAATAACTTGGTGGTGCAGAGCTTTTTAAAAAAGACAGGGACGTGCAGGAGATGCTGTCTGTGGTCCGTAAAATATCTAGAGATTTTCAGCATTCAGCAACAGCATGTAGGAGATTGCAGCAGCTCCAAGAGCAATTTAATTTGCACTGCAAGAGGTGGTGACAAGGTGGATTTCCACCCTATATATGCTTCTGCGGATGGAGGAACAGCAAAAAACAATCCACGCTTACTCCACAAGCCATGACATTGGGAAGATGTATTTTAGTCAAGCGCAGTGGAAAATACTTTCCGTGTTGTGCAAGGTGCAGAAACCATTCGAAATAGTCACCTGTGAAGCAAGTTCAAACACTGCAAGCTTGAGTCAAGTGATTCCCTTAATTAGACTTTTGGAAATGCAGCTTGAGAGACTGAAGGAGGAGATTAAACAAAGCAATTACGCTAAGTATGTTGGACTTGTAGATCAAGTACTTTATTCGCTTTGCCAGGATCCAAGAGTCTTGCAATCGGATCACTACAATTTGGCGACTGTGCTTGATCCTAGGTTTAAGAGCTATGTCTCTTTGTTTCCAACTGACCCAGATCTGATGAGATGCAAAGAGCTCCTGGTGAGTAAGATGACAGCTCAAGTGTTATGTGACAGGACAACTTCTCCTCCTTCAGTTTCTCAGTCAATTGCTGCTAGGAAAAAACTTAGCTTTTCCAAGAGACCCAGGGATGATGCAGATGACTCAGCACAACATTTTGACATCTGGTCTGGTCTAAAAGAATTGTCCAAAAAAAGTGACACCTCTGCCATAACTCTACCTGATCTTACTATCAAAATCCAAAGGATTATAGAGGATTATTTTAATGACAGCATAAAAATAGACACATCAGACAGTCCCTTTACATACTGAGAGGATAAAAGGTAATTTGGAGACCCATGTATCAACTCACTTTGCAGTGCCTAAGATGGCCACCCTCCAGTGTGTACTCGGAAAGATGTTTCCTACATGTGCTATCTACTATTGTGTGGTATGCAAAAATCTTAGACACCCATTGATGATGCAGATGACTCAGCACAACATTTTGACATCTGGTCTTGTCTACTGTAAAATAATTGACCAGAATTAGTGACACCTCTGCTGTAACTCCACCTGATCCTACTATCAACTATCAACATCCAAAGAATGGTGGAGGATTATTTAAAAAAAATTTGAACGTTATAAAGACAATAGTTTTATTAACAAAGAACAACATTGCTTGCAGAAGTAATGTAAGCATGGATGTCTAAATAGACGTGTATATGTATTATCTTCTACTTTGCTGCTGTTTCATCAGTATTGCACAAAGTGTTTGTAATCTGCACTTTGCGTCAAAGGTACCTAACTATATTATAATTTTTGGGGAATTGGGGCTGATTCGAAGCTCAGTGATGAACTTGCTTTTTGCTGTGAATTACAATGGCACTTTTTAGTGCATTGTCTGGCACCCTGGATTGGTCTGGGTCTGATAAAAGCACGAATCCTAGGGGTGTCAGTGCTCGTCGCCATATATTAGCTGTAGAATTACCACAGTTATCCAAGGAATGGGTGGAGCGATCAAATGAACCATAACTGATTTCATGATCCAAGGACAATTCCGTCTTGCACCACTTTTCTTTACTGCCACTGCTGTGTGGCAATGTTTCCTAGATGTGCTATGAACTGCTGTATGTTTGTGTCATTGTTCTGTAGCTTAGCATCCAGCCAGGTCGCTGCAGTCTTTGTTTGAAAGTGTATGAAAATAATATTGTAACCTGTGAGGTGGTCAAAATTGACTGCAAACGACTTGAAATTCGTGTTATTGAGATTAATAATAATGTAGGGGGAAAAATATGCAAAAATATGTAATTTTAGCAAAACAAATTGGGATCCAAAACCAAAACACGCAAGGGTGGTTTTGCCAAAACCAAAACACGAAGTTAAATCAGATCCAAAACCAGAACATAGGGGTCAGTGAACATCTCTAGTTGTAACTTGATGTTGCACATTAGTTCCAGGCAGGTAGTAGGATAGACTGTTATTGGCAGCCATCAATGCTCAACTCATTTTTTCCATGTGAGTGTGCCTTTAATCCTCAGAAAACAACAAACCACATGCACAAAAAATAATATGAATCTACAGCTATTCATGAATAAACCATTTCATTTGGACGTTTTGCATACCGGGTCAGAATAAAGTAAATTTATATTGTCAGCAAGTTAGTTTTCAGCTCAGATATCCTGCTGTTCCGGCAGGATATGGTGTTAATTAAACTCTATTGTTAGAAGACCAGATATGTTGCCTGTTGCAAAGTGACAGGATAAACAGAAAATAATTAAATCTTCCACCATTTCCTACAAAAAAAAAACAATTGCAAGAACTGCTTGTTCAGTAAATCAAAGAAAAAAGTCATATGTAAGTTTATTATGTCTAAGCCCAGATTTAATAGGACTTAGATGTGACATCAGGGTTACAATGGTAGGTTTACTTGATGTGCTTATAATATATAGGATATTAACATGCAAAGGCGCATTTATCAAAAGGCTGTTACTAGAATCATTGTTCAAAACTGCAGCTAAAGACTTCCTCATTTATGAAAGAATAAAAAGTGCTTGTTCTTATCTATGCCATTTGGATCAAAGGTTATTTCTACCATTGCCCTTCCTAACCACCTTTAAGAGAAATATACCTTACTAATAAACTGTAATTAGCAATTAACACTGATGGGCAGAGTCAAAAGGCTATTTAGTAAACCAGGATTTTTTTCCAGAAAAATATGACCCTCAAAATTGTTTATTAATAGTTTCACCTTTGCTATTATACAGTACATCAATATTTCTTTCAGAAATCACATTTTATTTTTATGTTGTAATCATTTTTTTAATTTACTTGTATAGCGATCATTTACCACTTTGTAAGAATTAATACATTGTGTGTATCACAAACAATAAGGATCACTAATCATGCTAATGGCTCACAGCTGCTCCTATTTCTATGGAATTATGTATGTATGTGTGTGATAAAAATATACAATGAGCAGCAAGTACATGGAACACTGGGTATACCTGAGTAGATCATAGGACATTATTTTTTGATTGAAAAAGTAACTTTATTTGTATAAAGTACAAAAAACACAGGTCATGCATTTCATTCAAGTGTACACAGTACACCGTAAGACATAATCATGCATACATTTTAGTACAATACAGGGCATAAAGTACAAGACATAACATCCTACACTATATACATCAATTACTGCACTAACCATTCAGACTTTAAACCATATTACATTACAACAAAAACATTGGATGTGAGGGGGAGGTAGGTGAGACGGGTAGGGTGGGGGAGTCACAAGCAAAAAGCTTTTATTGAGGACAGACACAAAGGGAAGGGTGCATAAATAGACATTACATTCAATAATACTTTAAGCTGAGGACATTATTTATTACTTGAGGCAGGTCTGATGTTACCATTAGGCAAATCTAGTTTGTTGCTTAGGGTGCCACTGATTAAGGGGCACCTAAAACACTGAGTGAGACATAATGTCACTCATTCATTGTTTTTAATGCCCCCACATTTACCCTACAGGAAGCACCGGTCGCTGACATGAAAGCTGGGAGCTGCTGTTCCTCCATGTCTGTGATAGGCTGTGGCGATTGGCTATGCTATGATGTCTCTGGGTGGCCCCAGAGCAAGGACTGGCACTGTTTATAGGATATATTGTTTTGTGGAAGGAGCTGGAATGATGAGATTGCCCATAAATGAAGCAGATCTTATTATTTGTGTTGCCACAAAGCATTCATACTATGCAGCATGATCAGAAAGTCACACACCCTTGACAATGGCATAAGAATGGTAAATACTCTTCATTAAATTATGTCTAAGTACCTTCCGACATGGAGGTGCACATAAGCGCCAGCCTGTCTACCCCCTCTGCATCATTCCATCCAGTGCAGTGATTGGCAATGGACGGCTATAGGGCCGCATGAGACCCTCTGAGCTCCCAGCTCGTTCCTGCTTTATTGTTAGATTTGTTTGTTATAGATAGTAACACTTGTTTAAAAGGCCTGCTGATATGTTATTATAGATCGGTATGTATTTGAATAAATGTATTGTTTAACTTATTACTGATATTACGGTTAATGTGTGGCCCTTTTGAAGACTAGATGGACATACCATGCTCTCCCTGAAGTGTATCAGTTTGCCCATCACTGGTCCAGCGCTTCCTACTCATGATGAGAGCGGACAAATATCAAGTGGACACAACAGAGGGAAGATAAAACTGCCCACTTATACTATTGAGCATATTAATAAATGACTGAACCCCCATGCTTTCTCTGTCACAGGTGCTAAAAGTTGAATGAAAGCGGCAGAAAAATAATCACAGATGCAGAGACTGTTTTTACCAGGTTCATACATGAGCCCAAGAATGTATTTTTTATATGTCAAAAATATATTAAACATCTCATATACCACAAATACATTTGACTTGACCATGACTTTAACATATTTACTACTTCATCTGGGAGACACTGGGTTAATTTAATTTAGAAAACTGTGTTTTCTACAGATGTAATGTGATACACTTGGCAAGAATAATCTTCAAAAGCCTCCGTCCAATAACACATCACTGTGACACATGATTTACCAAGAGAAATAGTTGTCTAGTTAAAAGTATAAAATCCCTCATTTGTTTGGCAACCAGGCTTTCAAAATTTCAGATTATCTTGAAAGGTCACTAATTCCCAGAACCTTGTTCCACGACCTACTCAACAACACAACCTTTCAGTGATGACGTCGCTGAGGGCCTTTTGAAGTGAAATGCAATTTTACAATAAAGCTTTCTTTTGTCTGTTGCTACACACAAGTATGTCCTTTTTGATGGTAATCATCTCTTAATAAATTATTGCCTATATTACACAAAGAGATTTTTTTTTTAACTTCACTTATGATCTGCCCAGTCATCCCACTGTTGCAAGGACAATTATGTACTAATGAAACAACTGACATTTAGGGGTTATATCAAGTGTTTGATGCCAACTTCCCTTCATTTGACATCTTACAGTAAATTATTATTTAAACCATAATGATAAAGCTTAAAGGTCAGTTATTCATATAATTAACAAAACCAGCTTCCTGTTCAGTCAGTTTTCAAACATTGTGGAATGTGTCTAGGGATTAATAATTACAATGTGAATTTTTTTACTTAATTTAATGAGCCTTGCTTCGTCATGGAATTTCCATAATTCTTCCACTGGGTGGAGATGACTTATAACTTGCTATATAGCTGGAAGAGAATTGTAACCAGCTGCTCATTTATAGCTCATTTATAGTTGCTGAAAGGAAACAATATGTCTCACTAATACATGGATTTGTTGCTTGGGTTGTAGTTAGAGTCAGGGGAGGAACAGTAGCCTCTGCTGTCGCATCCCTTGCACCCATGGTTGTTCCGCCTACCTAGTTACACCTAACTGTAAAAGTAGCTTTGAAAGATTGATTCATGCCAGAAATCTATACAAATTGCATTAGCAATTTTTCATATTTGTTTAGATTATTATTATTTTATTATCATCATCTTCCGTTTATGCATTTTTACATTATTTCTTTATTAATAAATATTTTAAATTTTTTATTCATTTTAATACCGGTTAAGTGAGCGTTCTTTTTATTCTTATTCATTGTTGTAAAGTTTGCATAACCCCGGAATTTCCTCTTCTCCTCCTGGCTTCGATTTGATTGAATCTCCACGACCCTCTACTTCTGTTGTTGTGTGATTTTATTACATGTTCATTTTTGATCAAGGGCGAAGTTCTATGTTCTCACTTGTGTACTAAATAATCTTCTATGGCATTCTATTTGTCATTTACAAGTTATTATCATTGTTTACATTGTTTATGCTCCCTTGATGGAGCCCATTTCCTTCTTATTGTACTTATTTCCCCCTTTTTTTTTCTGTACCCCTTTATTTACCTTTGAGAAAATTCTAATAAAAATTTATTGATGATAAAAGTTTGCATCTTTGTTACAGAATTAAAAAAACAAGTTGAAATGAATGTAGAGTAATGTAATAGCGTATAGAATGATTTTAAAGTATCCACTCACAGGGCAGTTTTGCATCCACCTGTGGATCATTGTGCAGCATTACTTGAACTAACCTAAAAATTGGGTTCATGAACACTATCTAGGGTCATGTTATATTTATTTATGATAGTGTTACTAAATACCCAATAAACCAAAAATAGAGTGAGTAGTGTTGAAGATACAGCAGGTGTTTGATTAAAGTTCCACAAGTAGATTCAACGGATTCTGCCATAGATATCCTAAATGGACCATTAAACACTAACTTAGTACAGTTTTCCCCCAACCCTTCACTATTTTATACCCACAGCTGCCTCCTTTCCTATTGTGCAGAGGTTAGGTAACACTGTAATCCCACAGTAAAAGGCTACCATCTCTAGCTGGTCACAATCAGAGGTTATCGTGGGGCTGGACAATGGGACTTTTGAAAGTGTTACCCCAGAAGGATTTATTATTGAAACCCTGCACAACAGGGGGAGAGGGGCAGAGATGGATATAATATAATCAGAGTTTGGAAAAACATTAAGTTAGTACTACATTTAGGTCACTTATAAATGGTGTTCACCATCAAGTGAACTAAGCTCTAGGCAATACCTCAAAGGTGGATATCAAATTGCCTCTGAGAACAATCCCAAATTGATTACTTATAATAAATGTGGCAAGAAAATATTTTTTATTAAAAATTATTTATTCATTCATCCCCTCCATATGCTTAATGATGATGAGTAAAGACTCATCTGTTGAGGAACTGAATCGGTATGGGGACACTTACATATGTGTTGCACTAATAAATTCCAGTTGAAATCAATGTAGTGCATACAGTAATGTCACATCCCTCTATTAAAGATTAATCTACACAGTTAGGTTTGAAAGGTATCCTCTTAGTGGTTCCTCCTCTTATACAGCAGTGGCCACAATAAAGCTAGTTTGTTCTATGGAAGAGAAGCTTTGGAATTCCCTGGAACAACCTTTTATGAAAACAAGCCATGAAGACATCAATATTGCTCAATATATCTCATTCGTATATACTTAATCATAATGAACATGGAGAAATCTATTTAATAACTACTCTAAATATTAAGAACTAACCTATGTCTGGGATATTACTTTTAATGAATCGAAATGTAAAAAAATACATGTAGGATGCACAAATCCAGATGCAGAATACACCATGAATGGAAATGCACAGCCAATAGCAAAAGAGGAAAGAGATCTAGGAATTTTAAATTATATAAAAGTAAAAAAAAAGGAAATAAATTAAAATGAAACAAAAGAATATTAAACCAATATGAGTAGACTGGTCCCACTTCAGAATAGTTATGTACCAGAAGCAGTTTCAGTAAAAATGTATTTTTATTTTTCATGCTAAATACAGTATAGAGAATAGCCGGCTCTGAAAAATAACCTTTAAGAAAATGAATCAGGTTTGGCGTATACCAACAGTTAAATGAATGTGTCTATTAAAATGTTTAAGGATATTAAACATGTTAATTAAGAAAGAAAATAGATGATGTAATCAAGCAGGAAGCTTGTGTTTTCTTTATAGCTAGCTTTTGTTGCACGCTAAAAAAAAGTACTGTACAGAGATGGGCTGATCTGCTCACTGCCCAGGCTCACATGCTAGTTTGCAAGATATTCAGAAATCAGGTTGTGTGCAGTAAAGGTGTAATTAATACTGCCTGATCAGCCGGTAACACCTCATGCAGGCTGACAGGAATCATCAGTCCACTAGATTATTGTTCAAATCAGATAGAATATATATTGATAATTAGGAAATATCAATTACCTGGCCATGTATGTTGCAATTTCTGACAAATTTGTTAGAAAGCAACTAAATTTGATGACCAAATCTACAAGTGTGGTCAACTTTATACTAAAGAAAAAGAAATAAAAGAAAGCATCACATGGGCAGCACGGTGGCTAAGTAGTTAGCACTTCTGCCTTACAGCACTGGGGTCGTGAGTTTGATTCCCGACCATGGCCTTATCTGTGAGAAATTTGTATGTTCTCCCAGTGTTTGCGTGGGTTTCCTCCGGGTCCTCCGGTTTCCTCCTACACTCCAAAAACATACTGGTAGGTTAATTGGCTGCTAACAAATTGACCCTAGTCTGTGTATCTGTCTGTGTGTGTGTGTGTGTGTTAGGGAGTCTAGACTGTAAGCCCCAATGGGGCAGGCACTGATGTGAGTGTGTTCTCTGCACAGCGCTGCAGAATTAGTGGCGCTATATAAATGATGATGATGATGATGATGATGATAACATCAGAGCTCAATAATCTGATTTAATATGAAGGTAATTTAATAGTTATTGAGTACAATAGATTGCTGCATTACTATGTAGTATGAAAGGGAACCTGTGGACAGTTTTAGGTGGTCCCAACCTATTGTACCTGTAAGCCTTTAGTATATGTGTCACTGGAGAGCACTTCCTAGTTCAATGTAGTTCCTTCAGTGAGGGAGCTCTTGATGTTGGAAGCTACTGGAGATAGCCTATACTGAAAGAATTGATAGTACAGTGCACTACAACAGCCCGGAGTACACATTAACTTTGATTGAGCTCCACCTGCATGTCATGTTAAACCAGAATATTTCCCCAACCGAGTACGAGTGCAGTTGGTGTGGGACTTTGTGGTCTGGTGGTGAGGGCAACCTAGCAATGCTGGGTCACCCACTCTCCAAGGACCCTGGCCTTTCTTGGGTGCATATGCCAGACCACACATGCTCAGAAGAACCCCTCTGAGAATAACATCACTTGGCCCCTACCCAAATGTTGCAAAGGGGCCCGGCAATGAACTGTTCTGCCCCTCTCACCAACATGTGTTTCCTTTTCTAGTTAAAACAGTCATCTAAGTATGTATAGCAACAAACCCTTCATTAAGCTAGTACTAATATCCAAGCAGTTTTACTTTTTTATTATGTTCCCGGAAGTGTCATTGTGGGCTTTTTCTTTTGCAACAGCTCCCATTGCTGTTCAAGGAGTACACCAAAGAAAATATATCTGTTAAACATAGCCGGACAGTCATTGTTGTCATCCACATTGCTGTTTAGTAAACTGCTGTGGTGACTAAGTGTGGAGAGTGACTTTGCATGGTCATGAGGGGTGATGTGCAATGCCACAATGCCAGTTTTGTTGGTGACTTTTGAAATACTTGGATATCTTTAATTTGACTGTTGTTGGTAACAAATAGCAGTAGGGAGGTATTTTTATTTACGCACCTATTGAGAAATCGCATCTCTTGCTACTGAAAGAAACAAATGTACAATGGACAGAAAAGTCCTCTAAGCACAAGTGCATTTATCTGAGGATCGTGATTCAGCTGGTAAATCCTTTGCAAACAGTTTCTAGGTCAGCTAGAAGGGACTGAACATTTAATGTGACTTGTCTGTTTGATCTATTGATATCTGCTTCCTCTTACTGGAGCTTTCTGTTTGCAGGTGTCTTAAGGGAGTCTTAAGTTCCTATACACTAACTTGTTTTTCTCTTTCTTACTTTCTGTACTATTTAGAGACGGTGAAGTGACTGTAATTGCTCAGCTAACTTTCCATATGCATATTTTTCATTTGTAGTCATTATTTAGTGACCCAACTGCATTACACGCGAGACTTCAGCCAGCAAACATCTAAGTAGCCTTACTGTTGTAATCCTTTTTGTACAGTAACCTATAGCTCTAGGATGAGGTTCACTGACTGTGCGGTTTTAATTAGGTTTTTTTGCAGTTCTTTTATTATATATAAAGGCAGAATTCTTTGCAGTTTCATCTGCATGCCTGTGTATTACAGCACTGTTTGTCTATGGATATTATAACATTGTCACTGTTCCCTTTTTGGGAATTTTTTTTTATGATTTAGGGCTAGATTTACTAAGCTGCGGGTTTGAAAATGTGGGGATGTTGCCTATAGCAACCAATCAGATTCTAGCTGTCATTTTGTAGAAAGTACTAAATAAATGAAAGCTAGAAGCTGATTGGTTGCTATAGGCAACATCCCCACTTTTTCAAACCCGCAGCTTAGTAAGTCTAACCCTTAATGTTTTTTATTTTTTTCTCAACAATCAGAAAGCAATCATACTCTAACATGGTTTAGGATAAATAGAAAGTGTCAGTGTCGGACTGGGGCATGAAGGGCCCACCAGGGACTTCAACGCTAGGGGCCCACCAGAGGGGGTGTGGCCAGCCATCATAGAGGCGAGAACAGACACTAGAGGGGGAGTGGTCAGCCCAAGAAGGACAGCTAGCACCATAGTGTAGTATATAAAGAATGCAGTGTGTATATAAAGAGTACACAGTCTTGACCTGCCCCTTAGATTGGGCAGAACAGTCACCAAAAATCGGGATTGTCCCAGTAGACCAGGCTTGGCTAACCTCTGGCACTCCAGGTGTTGTGAAACTACAAGCCCCAGCATGCTTTGCCAATATATAGCAGCTTATTGCTGGAAGGGTATTCTGGGACCTGTAGTTTCACAACACTTGGAGTGCCACAGGTTAGCTAAGCCTACACTAGACTCAGAACATTTGACAGACTGTCCTACCTGCTCTTGTCACTTTTACCACCTGTGGCTGCTGGTTTCTTTAGTTGTGGCTTGTCTGGATCCTGGAATGTTGGTGGCCCTATTTAGAAAAAATAATGGGTACATTTAGAAAATTCCGTAAAATCAATAGGACCCACAATTAATACTTAGGCCTTCCTCCAGCCCCAACTTTAAAGTAAGAGTATTCCCATTTAATAAACCTATTTCCCTCCCTCCAGACAGCCCCTGCAATAAATTAATTGCATTTACGTATAATAAATATACCTATTTCCCGCAACCATCACTGCCATTAAATAATTCCTATTCCCATTTAATAAATAGACCTCATGCTCCTCAAACTCAGCCCCACATTCAATTAATAGCCCCCAAACCACCCCATCTTAAATTAATAGTCCCCACTATAAAATTAAATTGCCCTACCTTCACCCTGCAAACAAAATAGCACCCATTAGTTAGCCACCACCTACCACACACACATTGCTTTGCCACAAGCCCGCTGTGCCATCACACACACATTACTGTGCCCCTTCATCACCATGCTGTGCCTCCTTATGATCACACTGCGCCCTCCATGCTGCTTTTGCCCCTCCCCTTCTCCTGGCCCTCCTTCTTCACCTTGTGCCATGCTGCTTTTGGTCCCCATCACACTCTGCCATGCTGCTTTGGTCCCCCTTCACACTCTGCCATGCTGTCTTTGCCCCTTTTCACTCCCTGCCATGCTGTCTTTGCCCCTTTTCACTCTCTGGCATGCTGTCTTTGCCCTTTTTCACTCTCTGCCTGTCACTCACCGGACTGTAAGTGCCATTTCTCCTGTGTTCAGGAATCGTGGCCGTCCGCCATCCTGAGGGTCTGCGCATGTGCAGCCCTTATGTAACCTTCAGTACCTGTTGCTTTTAATTAATTGGATGATCAGGCAACCCTCCCTATTTAAACCACCTGTGATCATTACCTAGTTGTCTGATCTTGGAGTCTCATTCCCAATGAGCCTCTGAAGGTGTTCCTGTGTTTCCTTGTATATTCAGCTCCAGCTGATTCCTGTCTACTACGATTGTGGTTTCCAGACCACTTCAACTCTCCTGTGTTCATCGTGTCTGCACTCAGCTGATTCCTATCTGCTACTGCTGCCGGATTCCAGACCACCTCAACTCTCCTGTGTTCAGCGTGTCTGGTCTCCGCTGCCTCCGTTACTACTGCCGGGTTCCAGACCGTCTCAACTCTCCTGTGTTCATCGTGTCAGCTCTCCACTGATTCCTATCTGCTACTGCTGCCGGATTCCAGACCGTCTCTACTCTCCTGAGTTCAGCGTGTCTCCCCTCCGCTGCCTTCGCTACTACTGCCGGATTCCAGACCGCCTCTACTCTCCTGTGTTCAGCGTGTCTCCCCTCCGCTGCCTCCGCTACTACTGCCGGATACCAGACAGCCTCAACTCTCCCGTGTTCATCATGTTTCCAGTTCTACTTACTACTGCTTCCTGAGTATTGCTCCTTTAATTACCGGTTACCTTTCGTGCGCTGCACCAACCTGATTACCGCTTCCATCCTCCAGTGGTCTCTCCTCCTGCCGGCGTTCAGCCGTTCAGGTATCCCTGCACTGCTCCTTGACAGCCTGCTCTCCTGAACCGCGGTATGCATACTTTCCATTGACTTTGCTATTGTATTGCATATCCGTCTGGACTGTGTTGTGTTCATCTCCGGAGTCTTCCATCTACTGAAGCTATTGTTACTATTGACTTTGTTTCCCATTACCTGGATCTCTATAGTGACTTTGTATACTTCAAGCAGCGCTTGTCAGTTATTATTGTATTGTGGTTATCATCGTGGGATCAAGTTCCGTGTGCCGCCCGTGTATCCTCTGTATTCCATTCATCTCCTCATGCCCCTCCTCACATATATATAGCAGTGGTACAACTTGCTGAACGCAGACCACTGACTCCTGTTTCCCATTGGCACCAGTTTCAAGTATCCTCTCACATAAGCAGTGGTACAACTTGCTGTACGCAGACCACTAACTCCCCCGTTACCTACTTGCACCTGGAACCCATTCCTTCACTATAGACAGTGGTACAACTTGCTATACGCAGACCACTGACTTTCACTACCTCCTCTCTACTCATGGACATTCCTCCTCACTATAGCAGTGGTACAACTTGCTGTACGCAGACCACTGACTCTCCTCACGTTTACTTGTCCATCTGGTTCCTCGTGTTCATACATCTAAGTCATTACCAGTTGCTGCTAGTCATAGACTTTCCTTGAGCATTCTCTCACCATCTGCTGTTTCTCCTGTTCCGTTGTCACCCTGCTACCAGAGGACCATAGTACCAGCTATATTACTCTGGTAAGAACATCATCTGGTGATATCCTGGGCAAAGACTCCTAGTGCCCGTGACACTGCCATGCTGTCTTTGCCCCTTTTCACTCTCTGCCATGTTGTCTTTGCCCCTTTTCACTCTCTGCCATGCTTTCTTTGCCCCTTTTCACTCTCTGCCATGCTGTCTGTGCTCCCCCTTCACTCTCTGCCATGCTGTCTGTGCTCCCCCTTCACTCTCTGCCGTGCTCCCCCTTCACTCTGCCGTGCTCCCCCTTCACTCCGCTCCCCCCTTGCTTCCGTTCCTTCACTTACCTTTTCTATTGGCCTCTTTCTTCTCTTCTGTCTTCTTCCCGACTCCCCTCTGCGGCACTCCTCACTAAACGTCGAGTGTGACATTCAGTGTGAGCGTAACAGAGAGGAGTCGGGGAGCGCCGTAGTTACGTGAGTATTTTTTTTTTACGTTTCCAGCTCCCGCCACCAATGAAGAGGGAGCAATCAGGGTCGGGGCCTACCGGGTTACAGCCCGTTCCCCCGGCGGGCCAATCCGACCCTGGAAAGAACAATAATTCTAATAAGAACAAGACAAAACATAGATTCTCCAAATCCCATTGAGACAAGCACAGCAACTATAACCTTGCAGCAGAAGCAAACACAACCACTTCCCCAAAGCCAAACAGGCCAGAAAATTTCAATATTATATTAGGATGGCTTTATGGATTCTTTTTGTCAG
This sequence comes from Mixophyes fleayi, assembly GCF_038048845.1. Classification (NCBI taxonomy): domain Eukaryota; kingdom Metazoa; phylum Chordata; class Amphibia; order Anura; family Limnodynastidae; genus Mixophyes; species Mixophyes fleayi. The sequence goes on from NC_134403.1 coordinate 283,244,846, forward strand.
GGCCATGGGGCCCTAATTTGACAATTTTCCCCATGTCAATATGCAGAAGCTTTAAAAGTTTGTTTCCAGATCAAGGTGTATCTTGTGGCCGCGCACAAATGACACATCCGTTTTTTTATATTGTTTGCCTAAATTGTAAATTTGTCTACCAAATTACACAATATGGGTATTGTTAGTAACTGTAATAGGAGGCAAGTCATTTAATAAAAATGTAAAAATGTAAACCAATATCTCAGACCTCCTGCACTAGTAAACAGCTCTAACAGCAATGGTATAAATCTGCATCTTAGCTGCAGCGCTGGTAACATAATCTTGGCACAGAGTGGTTATAAAGCATTCAGTTTCATAAGACCAGTACCAACCAGAATTTTAAAACTGTAAACTGTATTCTTTAATGCCCTATTATATAAAGCAGTTAGACATGTTTTCCAACACCATTATCCATTGCTCTTCTTCAAGGGAACAGCCCAACCATCCATCCTATTTACTCATAAACCAACATCATAAAGGTGTTTGCCATGTCAGAGAATAAATAAATATTGGATATTAACCCAATCAACAGATTTTTACATAACATTTCAAATATAGTGACGTGCTCAGTTCCTCTAGTCTGCAACACTTCATGGAGAAAGAGAGAAATTTGATGTAATCAAAACTAGTCACCTAATGTAAGTGTATATTTTTCAGCTGCCTCATCCTGATTCCTAAGTAATTAACTGCCTCTGTTGTGGGAAATTTCTCACTCTCGCTGCACCAGAGACTGGTGAGCAGGATTTTTACTTACATGGAAGCCAGAATTGTTCAAAATGGGAATTAAAATTGTGGGAGGGCTGAGGAGACCATATTTTCTCCTAACTGCATTCCACAATTTAAAGGTCTAAACAATAAAGGGTTTAAAATTCTGTCAACATACCATAGAATCTTCTATGCCTTTTTCAGCAAATTTTGTGTTTGAATAGGTGCCAGTGGATGATATGTGTCACTCAAGGTACCATATTGTAATATTGATGTAGTTAGTGTGATCCTGCTAATACTAGAGGGTATATTTACTAAGCCAATTCTAACCAGTTTGCCATCATTTCCTTAAAACAGCAATTTTATTAAATACAAAACCCGATGGGCAATTGAAATGAATGGAATTTATTGCTTTAAATGTCAATTTAAAGCTTGCTACATCTTTAAGTGTGTTATTAAACTATTTGAATTTAAAAATGTAATTGTAACAGTTGGTACAATGGTCAGGGAGGGCTACTGGGCAGGCCAATGATTATGTATTGGTTGACTCTAAAATTCAAATAGGGACAGGAGTAAAAACAAACTATGAAAATATTAGACAATAAAATAAATGGACTGAAAAAGCCAAGGGTTTGTAATTTACCTTGAATTTATTAGAGCTGAATCTAATTCCATGAATATTATGGCATGGCCTAGCTCATGGAGCCAGAGGCTCAGTACAAAATGAAACAAGAGGGGTGACAGGAGTCCCCTTGACAGTTCCCATTGCATATTGGAAAATCTACCAAAGATATCTTCATACTAGGATTAGTATATAAATTTCTCACCCCATTCATAAAACACCAAAAGAAGTGAACTGTATAAGAGTCAGTCTTATGTAGCCCCAGTCAACATTATAAAAGACCTTTTTGGCTTCCAAAGACAAGGTGACAAGGCAACCCCAAAAAGAAGTGAACTGTATAAGGGTCAGACTTATGTACCCCCAGTCATCCTTGTAAAACACTTTTTTGGCATCTAAGGCAAGGTGAGTAATGAGATGGTGTCGAAGTCTTATAATTGGATGAACGAAAGTATATTGGTTAATATTATTTTAATGTGCGATTGCACTCAGTAAGCCATGCTACACGGTAAAATACGCATGCACACACTCGCATTAGAACATTTGGTTATTTATATATTTCATATTTATTAAAGGTTCCATTCAACATTAATTTATTAGTAAAATGTATTAGAATATATATATATATATATATAATACTGTAGTAAAGGTTTTTATAGTTCAGGTGTTTTAAAAGATAAAGAGTTTGGTTTAAAGCTTATTTCACCAGCATTAACCCGATGTGGACGGAATAGCGATCGCATCTAGCGATCGCAAGATATAAGCAATATGAGATTAATGCTCTTAAATGCTTTTGTGTGGGTCAGTTTGAACTGGTCATTCAGAGTCAAATCATGGGAACAATAGGGTGGGGGATGTTCCCCTCATCCTTTGTAAGGATCAAATGAACTGACCTATAACTTGCAAGGAACTGGAATGTCATCAAGCCTGGACCAATGAAGACCTCACTAAGAGTTGTAATCTGTACAGTATATACAAGCATGTTGGCTTTTGTTAGCTCTCTTGGAAGCTGGAAAGGTGACCGCATGGCTGCATTCATTGAACCTGAGTGAAACCTATAAAGAAGATGTAATGTATTCTGTGTTTTATACTTTCCTGTTTTAATGTAACATCTTTAATAGGTATCATGTATGAGCTATATTGTACTGTATTGTACTTATTTATTGAACTGCTAAACAAATTGCTTTTGCTAAATAAATTGCTTGTGCTTTGGAAACACAATACAATCGCTTGGGCAATGCTTATTTGAAACAATAGAATTACTTTAATAATGGTTAGGTACATTTCTGATATTATAGGTAGTCTTCCATAACCTGCTTGTTCCTGATGAATAAGCAACAGTAATACAAATTTAAACCTAAAAGCTAAAAGCATGGCAAATAACGTATCAGCAACAAAAAAGAAATTTAATCCATACATTTAGTATTTAGTAATGCTGCATTCTGAGTTGGGAATGAGCATGTCCTTTGGGAACTCCTCTTCCAGTTCACAATTCTATTAAAAAGAGTGGCCAACTTGGATTTAATAAATGCAAAAATGTCTTGTAGTATAATGCCATATATCTATCTAGACATTAAACTTTTGCAAATTCAGGTAGTTTCATAACCCTGTTATCTCCTCTTCAGTTAAAGGGTCATGAGGAATTTCAAGTTCAGGCTGAGAGAGGGTACGTAATGTACAGCATGCATTGGATACACACTATAAATCATATTGGTTTTGCACTGATGATGCTCCTAGATATTCTGCCCAGCACTCTTCAAGGAGCAAGTCTACCCTTGGTGGACATCCCCACTATTCCTTCGAGTTCTCCGGTTTCCTCCAACAGTCAAAAAACATATTGTTAGTTTAATGATAATATGTGTGTTTGTCATACACAATTTAGACTGTATGCTCCATTTGGACAGGGGACTGTTGTTAATTATTAAACATTCTCTGAAAAAAGCTGCATGATATGTTGCTGCTATATAAATATATAGCGAAACAAAGCAGGGTCACCCGGCGATGTGCGGGTCTGATTTGTAATGTGCAGCAGTTTTTATAAATTAGCAAATTATATGGTAAATAGGCCAAATATACAATTTCGAAAATTTCCAATTGCTCTGATTTTTAACTTTTAATTTAATTTTAATTTTATTTTGATTTTTAATTTTAACTAAACAAAATTTTATTTCAGTAAACTTAAATTAATTTTATTGCGACTATAATTTATTTTATTTTAACATTGTACTTTCATTAAAAAAATGTATGGAAGATATTTGCCAACAAACAAACAAATTTCTTCTTTTATATATATTGAATAAAAATAAAATAAATAGGTGCGTGAGCATGAGAAAAACAGATAGAAAGACACACTGCAAAACTATAAATTTCACACCTCCTACCACTATGGAGCCATGACTTTCATTAAGAGATACTCCTAGATTTAGAATCATTTATGAGTTGAATTAATCATGAGAGTAAGGGGACATAGGAACTGCATTTAATAAATGTAGCACATTTGTGTGCTTCAATGCCCAACATGTGGCAGATTTTAACTGATGCAAAATTCAAGTCCTTTACTGGCACAACTGTACGCCTGTAAAGATATGCCCTATCTACCCCTTTATCTCAACAATCTCGTTCCACAAAATTAAATCTAATTTTTGTACTGCTCTGCAAGACTATGCACACTAATGCAGCTACTATGTCTTGGCTCCTCTCATTAGTCTGTGCAAATTTTTGCTCCTCCACAAACACTCCCATCTTGCTCTGTAAAACCATCCACTTTGGTGGTACCAGCGCAAATCAAGGCACATGATGTCACCAAGGAGTATTTGACACCACTTCTCGGCAGTTAATGAGGTCCAGGATAACTATAAAGCTGATAGAAAAGTGTTTATTTGGTCTCCTTTTGCATATGTGACTCATCATACAATTAATTTTATATTTTTCAAATTCAGCTAAAATTTGACCTAGGTAATGGATCAAAGAGCCTTTTTTATTTCTAATAGTGAGTAGTCTGGTTAATTTTGCTGTCGGCTTTATCGCCCTGTAAAGTGAATTAATTTTACTGCATTACCAGTAAGGAGTAAAATAAGTTTCTAGCTAAGAGACATTAATTCAGCTAGGTCAGCGACTAAGGAGGTACTGTGGGATCTGTCTAATATTGTTATTTATTTAAAGCGTTATGTAATTAATTTAGATGATCTCTAAATGAAATTATCTCTTTCTTTCTCTTTGGGTGCCTCCCAGATTGTGGATATAGACATATTAAGATTTTAATTTCCTTTAAAAAACAGGTCAATAATGTTGTACAATGCTGTTGCTACTGGTGTGCCTGCTAAACAAGCTTCATTAAACCACCAAGATTATGATGGGCGGGTTCCTCAATCAGGGTCAATGACACATGGGTGTGATCAGACCAAGTTTTGCTTGAAATCTCAGCAGAGCAGAAAGAAGCCAGGAAATGTACAACAATGAACACATAATCAGTTCTGGTGTATTTATCGGTTAGTGAGAAAAAACTGTCTTTTGGGTGCTTAAGTTGCCACGAGTACCACAAGTTAAACTTGTGTAAATCTTTGAATACATTTGCTGGAGTTAGTTCTGGTGTATGAGGGAGATAAAGAGCCTGATTCATTGCAACATTCATATATCCAATTATAAAACTCCCCAATGACAATGTCTAGGACTAGGTGTGTATACATTAACTACTAGAGTAATTACAACCCCTGTACTGAGTATTAAGTATCAGTTCCAAGGGTTTCTTATTCAATATTCCTTAACAAAAGCTAAGTGTCGGTCTACGTATAAGAACGCCACACCGTTCTGATTTATTGTATCAGAAGTAAAACATATATGTAAAAGTAAAAAAAACAAAGTGTGTGTTTTGTAGAAAGATGATATCACCATTCTCCCTACCAAATTGTTTGCCAGTCTGCGCTTGGAGCTGAATCAAGTTAATATGAATATTTTTATGAAAGGTGAGATAATGGAGCGTCAATTTCCTTCTGTCACAAACATCATGAAATGTTCTGGGGGTAAATGTATGAAGCTGAAGCTGAAAAGTGGAGATGTTGCCTATAGCAACCAATCAGATTCTAGCTATAATTTTGTAGAATGTACTAAATAAATGATAGCTAGAATCTGATTGGTTTTTCAAACCCGCCAGAAAACTCTCAGCTTGATACATTTACCCCCTGGTATTTAATTAGGCCTATCAAAATTAAATGAATATATTTTTCATATGTATGTACCTTTAAGAAAGTATGGCATCATCAAAAACTTAAAGAAACTAAACTCCAATTAGCCATTTGCAACAATTAACATCATTGGCTATGGAGACTGAATCATTGGGAGTTTCTGTCCAAAGGTTTTCTAGGATTGGAAGTGAGCATCATTTAACTCCCATATATTCAATAATGTGATGCCCCTTCTGTCAGGGACGCTGCCACTTCAATCTCATCCAGCTGATAGAGTTAAATGATATAGTTTGCTGGGAGGAATCAAACCCCTTTGAAGAGCAAGTAAAAACTCTATTTAACATTAATATATAACAAATGCTATATATTACGGAGCTGAATAATATACACAAAAGAACTGAAGCTGTCATCATCCTCTCTTTCCCACTTCTGCAGAAGGTTACCATGCTAGGAGAGAGGTGCTTCTCTAACGAAACAATCAGAGTCTAAGGGCTAAGCAGGGTGTATTTTACAGAAATACATGCTGTGGATTGGTTCATTCTTACAGAGGTGCAGGGCCAGTTATGTCACAACTGTTCACATACCTGCAGTGTTATCAGCTTTTTGACCAGTATCAGAACCCATTAGTACACTGTCGTAAAGGTGTGGGAGGGGCTTCAGCTATATGTAGTGGAGTGCAGAGGTAAGACTTTTTAACAGGGCTGCAGTGGAATATCAGCTTAACACTGAACAATGCATTTTGCCTGTATGGTTCACATCTGAAATTGTAAACTTTGGGGTTTTGTGGTCATTAACATGTTGGTTAAATGACCAAAAACCATTGTAGCTGATTTTAACTAGGTTATAATAATGGGATCGTTATATATCTGTGTATATGTGTGTCCTGCTTTAAATATTTCTAAAGCAAGAAAACTAAAAGAGAACTTCATACACCTTATTTCTCAAGAGTGCTGGAGGCTGATTTGCTATAAGTTGAATATCTTTCAAATTGTGGGGCCCCAGCCATGGAACCCCAGGTGTTCTCACACTGGAGGGAGGAAGCCTATTTATTAAGGACAGGGACAGTACCATTACACAGCTGTCCTATGATAGCTAATGCCATTTTAGGATTGAATTAGCTGGGGGACAGAACAAAAAAATGTTTTATTATTAAAATAAATATTTTTACCTTTTTTTTTTTTTTTTAAAAAAAAAGTTATTTATTTTATTTTTTCTCTATTTTTTTTACAATTTGTTTTGCTTAACTTTACTTTTATTTTTTTACCGAATCTGCCGGGCTATTTTTGAGAGGGTCTTCTAATAGTGTAAGGACCTTAAGCAATAAACATCACTGCTTCAAGGTTCTGCCTGATGCCTATTGCCTGCTGTATCCTGTGACCAACAGATAAGAGCTTACATTCTACATTCCGTTCCCCAGCTTTCCTGTGTTGAACCCAGCATCTCTGTGTCAACGCTTTGCCCGCTACCCAGCAGTCCTGATCCACAGTTAGCGGTCAGGAGGTGCCAGCCAACCCATAGAAAAGAGGCACTGCAGCAGCTATACCAGCTACCCAGAAGTGAGCGGTTGCCAGTGATGGAGCCTGGTGGTGGCAGCCATATGCTCTTACAACTATTGCAAAGTTGTCATTCATAGTTGGCGAATGTCTGGTGGCAGATGACACCAGTAGGAGTGATCAGTAACAGTCGGTTACTGACAGTGAGAAAGCAACCAGATAAACTGTGTAAGATACCCCCCAAACCGAGTGGCAAAGAAAGTCCATCCGATCACACGCACAATGGAGTCACAAATTAAGTCCCATTAAAAGTATAAGACTATACTCAAAGACTGCAAGGTCTGAGCTGTTGCAAATTTCAGTTCATTTTGCAGAGTGGACAAGGCCATGTGCCTATCCACATTGCAAAAAATGTCATTACAGAGGTGCTATCTTCACCCCTTTATTTTATCACAATAATCTTGTTACAAAAGGGACAATCCTGTTTCTGCCAAGCAAAACAAGGCATACCTGTGCCCCTACTCCATACTAGGAATGTCTTAACTCCCCCCAACTCCTCCCTTCTGCCTGTGCATATTTCTGCTACTCAGCAAACACGTCCATCTTGCTTTGTAAAACTATGTGCAATTGACATAAATTATTTGTGCTCCACAAACGAGCAGATTTAGTCAAATGAAATGGCGGAAAAAAAAATATTTTGGGTGATTTGCAATGATTGAACTAGCTGACAATCTGACACATTAGTCTTTTTCTTTAAGAAAGTAGAAACAAATTGTCATTTGAGCAAGCATGCAGATAAAAATGCTGCCTTTCTTGCAACACCAGTGCTCTCTGAATTTGTTCATGGATCAGCATTCTTTGCCTCTTCACTTAAGGGAGAACATCGTCTTCACAGGAGTCTGTTGTCCAGGCAGATATGTTTATCTTCATTGCCATTGGATACAACAACAGGTAAGCTATGTGCATTGAAAGTAGCTGTATCCAAATAGATGATCTGTTGTATCTAAGCACAATGAAATCCGCCTGGACAATCAAATTCTCTGAAACTGGAGTTCACTGTTAATGATACAAACCTGTTCCTCCAGCATCTGCCTTTATCAGGGCTCCTCAATTTCCAAATGGATTCTACATGGGACAAGCTCTAACGGAGCCTCTTTATCAGAGCCAAAGTGTTCCAGGGAGACAAAAGATTCTTTGTTTCATGAGGGGTTCAAAAAAAAAGCAAAAAAAACCCCAAGAATACTTACCTTAAGTTAACAGTCTAATTCCTAACCTGTCTATTTCATCAAATCCTTAGCTTACAGTGATACTATCTTCCTACTGTTCATGTATCAAGAATAACAATAGCAGATATATTAAATTCTGCACAGATGGAACTGAATGGTGCATGGTATTATTAATTATTATTATTATTATTACTACCATTTAAAATGTTCAGGACCATCAGTCCTTGCCCCAGTTCCTAATTTAGTCCATGGGGTATCTTTACTAAACCAGTGTTGGCTAACCTGTGACACTCCAGGTGTTGTGAAACTACAAGTCCCAGCATGCTTTGCCAATATATAGCAGCTTATTGCTGGAAGAGTATGCTATGACTTGTAGTTTCACAACACCTGGAGTGTCACAAGTTAGCCAACACTGTACTAAACTGTGGGTTTGAAAAAGTGGAGATGTTGCGTATAGCAACCAATCAGATTCTAGCTTTCATTTATTTAATGCATTCTACAAAATGACAACTAGAATCTGATTGGTTGCTATAGGCAACATCTCCACTCTTTCAAACCCGCAGTTTAATAAATACCCCCATGTCCTAACTGGGACTGAACTACATAGTTTAACCATAGACTTAGTTTTAGAGCTTGAACTGGGTGAACCATTTGCATTCATGTATGGATTAGAGCTTAGGCTAATGTTATCTGAGTTAAAACAAAGTTTGCATCATCCCTTCCCAAAATCTAGTAATGTAAGGAACATTTTCACAGTATTATTTGATCCAATGGAAACATTTTTGGTTATTTGTCCTGATCTTTTCAGAGTTACCCAAAAAATAATCACCTATGTATATGTCCAGTGAAATATAATTAATAATTATTATAATGTAATTATATACAAACTCTGTGCTAGATTTGCCATGACATACCCTATTGTGTCTTCCCTACCCTGGACTAATAATACTATTCTCCACTGGAAAAACTAAAAACACATTCGTGCCATGAGTGCAGGAGGGAACAAAGGAAGCTCATGCAATGTTTGAATGAGCTATTTATGCAGTATGCCTAGCAGACACATCAGCTATCACTCTTATGCTGTGAATCCCAGTGGTTTGTGCACGCAGCCTCATTTGCTTAAGTTTGTGTTGTCAGTGATTTTCATTAAATATACATTTATATATTTGCTTCATTCTGCGCCAGCAGGCTGGAAACATAAATAGAGCCATGTAAATTATGCACAATGAGGTGTGGGTTGTAAAATGTAAGCAGAGGATGCATATAGCAGAGCATCATGATCTTGACCCGTCTTCTTGCTCAGTATGAAACAGCATAGGCAGATGAGTGTCTCTCATCAAACTCTACTCCACATTAAATATATTCTGCCATTATCTTTCTACCATTGTAATTCTTGAGAGAGGGGAGAGATGAATGGGATCAGCACTCAGAACAAAGGGCTTTCTAGAGAATAGATTAATAGGCATTCTGATGCCGTTTGCTTATGCTGCCATTTGACATTAATTATAATTATTTCATCTGGGCTGCATATCACTGAAGAAAGCAGAGACAGCCACCAAACAATGATAGAAACACACATTAAGGTAACATCCTGTCCTTGGTTTATAAACTATTTCAAAGGCTTAAAATATCAGACCACAAATATTCAAATTTGACCGTTCAGCTGAATTTGAAATACATTTCTTATAATCCACAACAACATTTAAGTACAGCCTAATTAATAGCATTAAGTTAAAGCCGTACATAGTCCATCAGACAGATATTGTCACACACACATCTACAGGATTATATAGGGACAGTATGTCAGAGTCTGTGTACAGAGATCATCAGTTGCCATAAGAACGCACTCCAAGGTTCACCAGTGTTGGTGTGGCGGTGCTGTTTTGTTTATAGTTGTAAAGCTGGTGCAGGCGTCATACAACACAAAGGGTTTGCAGCTATCACACAGCTTTTAAATCCTTCTATAAAGAACTTGTCAATAGACAATGACCTTACTGGTCGTTCACTACTTGAACAGAAGAGAAAATCCTTGTGATATATTTAGATTTCTACATCTATATTGCATGGTGTTTCAGAGCTATTTTTCTTCCTCAATGTTGTGCTAATCAGCTGCTTCCAGCAATTTCCTCTTTAGACTTGATGTAGAGTTGGATGAATTTTGTAACGCAAACGAACATGTACATTTTTTGTAGCGCAAATTGTGGTCCTAGGTGTGGGACAAGCATTACAGTTAAATATGTCTGGTCTATAGGTGGCCAGCTAAACTATTTATATTAAATTAGATAAAGAAAGGTTATTAATCGCCTATATGAGGGGCAGCACGGTGGCACAATGGTACTGGCTTCCTCATACACTCCGAAAACAAGCTGGTAGGTTTATTTGCCAAAATGGACTTGGTGCTGATCTCTATCTCTATACTCATATACATCCCTCCTCCCTACAGTTTAAAATCCTAGGGGTATATTTACTATGAGGTGCTTCCGTAGAAAATGGTACTCCTTTTAAAGACAAAGCCCATGGGTTTTAGGCAGCACGGTGGCTTAGTAGGCAGCACGGTGGCTCGGTGGGTATAACTTATGCCGCACAGCACTGGGTTAATTTTCGACCACAGCCTCGGGTGCTTTGGTTTCCTCCCACACTCCAAAAACATACTAATAGGTTGATTGGCTGCTATCAAATTGACCCTAGTCTCTCTCTCTGTCTGGCTGTTTGTCTGTGTGTGTGTGTATGTATGTTAGGAAATTTAAACTGTAAGCTCCAATGGGGCAGGAACTGATGTGAGTTCTCTGTACAGCGCTGCGAAATTAGTGGCGCTATATTAATAGCTGATGATCATAGTAAATATAACCCTAGTCTTCAAAGGAAGACTGGGGTTATTAGTGTGGCTCATATCTTTTTCTCATTGAGATCACAGTCACTTGGGGCAAAAGTCTAAATCGATGATTTCTACCTTGTTGGTTGGTAGTTTAGATAATAATTAAAGTAGTAATATTTAATCAATATTTAAGTAATTATGTCACATAAGACAGCACAATGTACTAAATCCATCCTTAACTAAAGCAGGTGTGCAAGGTTTTCAAATAAGTTTTTTTTTTAACATTGTGCATGTTCTAATTAATCAAATTATACTACCACCCAATGCTGATTGGCCAAAGGTAGCAGCTGGCAGGGCAACTGCTTCCTATAGGGCAGTACATAAAGTAGCTGACCAGACACATCTTTAGATGGGGATCATTGGAGACCACTTGAATTATCTAAAACAACAAACAGGTCGCCCAAATCACTGCATGTATGGAAAGCCTAAAACATATTTATTAATTATAGACTATAAATGCAGGAATGTGTTTTGTACTGAACTCACAGAATAAGAGGTATCCAATAGGATGTACTATTTATCTGTATTATTTATCCGTGACGTCATTTGCTAATCTTCCAAATAAACCTGAATATGCTTTGAAAATTATTCCACTTGTAGATTTAGTGGAAAATCATTTAATTATGGCTATTGAACATAAAGCTGGCTCATTCTCCCTTATAGGTGTCACAGTGTTTAAAGCAGCACCATGTAAATTTGCAAAGCCGACCTGAAGCACAATGTCAGCTGGGTTTATTTAAAACAGGATGTGGTGTAAAAGATAAAGATATATATGGGCCAAGCACTTATGTAGTCTGCTCTGACAGCAGACATCTGTTTTAACAGCAAATGGTAAGCTACAAGGATGAAGTTAAGCAGATTATATACTTTCATTACATGCTGAATACAACTGAAACTTCATTTATTTTTTTTATTTATTTTTTTTGTATTTTTTTAATTTTTTGACTAAAACAAGGGTAAGACCATTTCAAAGACTTATGTACTGACCTGCATAATACCTTGGTATAACTTGGTCTCCTTCTTATGTACCCAGCCATACTGCATTTATATAAAGTCACACTCAGACTGTTATACACTACACTTACCAAAACAACAGTCACAGTATTTAGGGGTGATTGTAGCACAATCACCAGTGTGAAATACTGCTTGTTATGGTGACAGGGAGAACAGATGTATAAATATTTATTCAGAAGCAGCTGCAAACTGATAGTGATGTAGTTACTATTAAAAGTAATTTGGGGACAAATAATTTGCAGTTTTTCATCATTTCACAGACAAAAAGATGTAACAATAACTCAGTCTTGACAAAAATATGATAAAATGTATGTTGGACGTGCAATCCTACCAGACTTCAGAGAAACAGGCAATGTTTGTTAAGCTTAATGTTTATTTCTGCAAGAATAAATTTAGATCAAATTATGAGGACTGATTGAGCTTGATATTAACCATATATATAGCTCTATTCATAGAGTGCCAGAGAACTGTACTTTCTTCTAAGTAAGCACACATTAACAACAATGCTATTTTCGGTCACTTCAACTATACTAATAAAGTTTTAGTTATAGTCTTTTTCTAATAATTAAGGACTAATAATTTTATTCCAATTTGGAGCTAGATACCAGCTGTTATTGCACTAAATTAATCAAAGCTAATTGGTTGCTATAGGTTACACTACAGTATGGATCTATGTTAGTTAATAACTGTGTAACATAATACAAGCTTTCAGGATATATATGTTTTTGCAGAGCTCGATTGATTAGTGATGAGGTGATGCTATTAATGAACCCATCTGTGTGATACACACAGCACACAACGCACATTCTGATTCATAAGAGAGGAATAAAAACTTCTCTTCTGAATCGCAATCTCAGAGCCAATTGGAGATATATATGAGATTATGATCACACAACCCCTGGGAGTATAATAAATAGTCATGTAATTGGCACCGGAAACATCAAGAAGGCTGCAGACTTACCAGCATAACCCAGGGAGAGATTTGTCTTGTTCCCACTTTTTCACTACATTTATGTAATGATCTTCGTTTTACATCAGCCAAGTTAATGAGCCCACATGGTTTCAGTCAAAAATATACCTGTAAATGACCAAACTATACAAGTGTCACCTTAATCCCATCCTGCACACCTCTACTGAATATATATGGTGGGCGTGACTCGGCTTTAGGAGGCATAAGTGACAAATGACCGGGAATCAACTGACTAATCTCATAATTTATGTGATAATGAGTTATAGAGGTCTATAAAAAAAACAAATATTTACTAGTATTCCATGTTATCTAGCCTCTCAGCCCTTGTAGCTGTAGGTGACAGACAAAAATGCATGCGTGGTATCAAAGGGGAGAATTATTTTTTTTTTTTCAGTTCTTTCAATAAAATAAGTATTTTCCAAAATGTCCTCCTTGCATCACCTTTAGTATTTGGATGACTTTAGTTGCTAGCATTACTTTAGGATCGTTGGACGTTATGGGTTGTGTTTAGTTTGCTATAGAAAAACGGAGGCAGTTGTGGAACAAATTAATTTAAAAGAGTTACAATTTATGTACCCAAACCTTTATATATCATGTCCAATGTCTGGATGCTGACAATTCTCAATGAAAAAATACTTGTGCCTACCATTTAATGTGGGCGTAAGAAAACATCATTGCACTCCTACTACTCACTAAGTCCCACCCATTTACCCCTACATTAACTGCAGCATTGTCCTGGAACTGATAACATGTGCTGATTATGTTTTTCACAAGAACAATGCTTACCCGGGTCGATTGAAATACCACAAGGCTTGCCGCTAAGCCCCCCCTTCTCTTGGAAACCTAATACTTTTTCAGTGTCACCTCTATATGGATGATACTCAAATGTATCTATGCCCCCCGTTTCTTTAGCGATACCTGTTACCTTGGAAACCTAATAGTATTTAAGTATCACCTCTATATGGATGATACTCAAATGTATCTATGCCCCCCGTTTCTTTAGCGATACCTGTTACCTTGGAAACCTAATAGTATTTAAGTATCACCTCTATATGGATGATACTCAAATGTATCTCTGCCCCCCGTTTCTTTAGCGATACCTGTTACCTTGGAAACCTAATAGTATTTAAGTATCACCTCTATATGGATGATACTCAAATGTATCTATGCCCCCCGTTTCTTTAGCGATACCTGTTACCTTGGAAACCTAATAGTATTTCAGTATCACCTCTATATGGGTGATACTCAAATGTATCTATACCCCCCGTTTCTTTAGCGATACCTGTTATCTTGGAAACCTAATAGTATTTCAGTATCACCTCTATATGGATTATACTCAAATGTATCTATCCCCTCCGCTTCTTTCCTCATCTATGCCAGCCCAAAATTACTGATCATGGATGTCCTCTAACAACTGCATCATTCAAAATCTGATCAAATAATATTCCTACCAGTCAGCACAAGCTATCTACCTGATATGTCTATATGAGATGGCAACACGAAAATAAACTCTATACCTCATGCTCACTACCCCCGACTCCCCAAGTTGTATATAAATCCTGTTACATACATATTTCACACAAGATACTACAAAATCTTTAATGTATGCACTTAAATAACAATTGCAAATCCATTTGTAATGGTTTTACACTAAAACAGACTATAAACCCTACCATCTATTTTAAAGGTAGGTGCTAGACTACGGTTCTTTACAAAATGTTCTTCTACTGCTGCTCTGCTTTATCTGTCCCTACATTACCAAATTAAATATAAAATGCACCTACAAACAATCAAAGATCCATTTACAAAACTGCACCAATATACATCTTTTCCCTGGTTTCAATATATCTCCAGCGTGACCCCTCCGCTTTGTCCAAAATATGCACCACTTATTCACTGTTAAAGTAAGATATGATGTTCATTAGCCACATACTTTTTACACTTTTCCTTAGACCACACACCTTCCAGTCCTTTTCACCACATTAAATAATATACAATCCTCACAGAGCTCTCTGTTCAATAGTTACTACTTCAAGGCAGCATAAAATCCACAATTACAATGCACGTACTGTATGTATGAATTTTTTTTCTTATACAATAATTTTACAAACATCGCGAGTGTGTGTGTGGGAAGGGGGGGGGTGAGGATCTAATCATTGGTGTTCAGTGGCAGCAACAGGCAGCCAATCGTCAGACAGGCTGATTGGCCTCAGACAGGAAGTGCTCACTTCACTTCCTGTCTGAGTAGTGAGAAGCGATGCAGCAGAAGTGCACTTAAAGGTAAGTGAGAGGTGCTGAGGTCAGTGGTGTGTGTGCGTGTTGTCAATGTAGTGTGTCTGTGTGTTGACAAGGGGGCTTGTGGCAGTGTAATGTGTGTGTGATGGCACGGGGCTTGTGGCAATGTAATGTGTGAGGTAGGTGGTGTCTAATTAATGGGTGTTATTTTGTTTGTGGGGTTATGGTGGGGCAAGTTAATTTAATAGTGGGGTTGGTGCAGACTTATTAATGTAGGGTAGGATGATTCATTTAATGTTGGGGTGGTTTGCTAATAATTAAATGTGTGGCACAGTTTTGGAAAAAGGATTGCTATTTCTTAAAAGTGAATGCAAGTTATTTAATGTATGGTAGGAAATAGATTTATTTAATAAATGTGATTACAATTAATGTTGGGATTGTTTGGGGGAAATAGGTATTTTTATTAAAGGTGAATAAAACTATTATACAGTCAGGCTGGTTACAAGAAAGGGG
This sequence comes from Mixophyes fleayi, assembly GCF_038048845.1. Lineage (NCBI taxonomy): Eukaryota > Metazoa > Chordata > Amphibia > Anura > Limnodynastidae > Mixophyes > Mixophyes fleayi. Next base: position 283,260,707 of record NC_134403.1, read on the forward strand.
CTAATAATAGAGCTTGAGTTGTTTTGATTTAATGTCGGACTGCATAGAGGCAGGGAGGCCTACTGTGTTCACTCATTGCTGGTATTTCTATATCTCATATACCTATTATATTTCCCAACAGGGATCCAAACAAGCACAACTGAGCTTAGGACACGAGCAGCAGCAACAAGTATTGAAAGCAGGAAGAAGGACAGTCTGCCAACTGTCCTGATTCTGGTGGGGCAGTCCTGAGTTTGGGGACTGACCCACTCAGCCAGGACTTTGTCCGGACTACAGGCACAGTTGGGAGGTATGGCCCACTTCACACTGCTCAGCTCATGCACCTAACAGCATTGCTTATGTATTTAAAGGGGATTGGAAGAGTTGGAGAGCCACCTAGCACTGTCTAAAATTATAGCAATGCCCCCATGCATGATGGTCACACCCACTGGTGGAGTGCTGTGGAAACCCCCCTCCTCAAATCCTGTGTTTGCCCCTGATATAGAATGTTTAACAATTACTGTTCTCATATAACATTACTGAACATCAATGTTCCCAGTAATCACATCACATTTCTCAATAATCAATACATCACATCAACATCAAAAGTTTCTACCACATTTATCAATGTTAATTATTCTCTCAGCATTAAAATCTACAAAATGAATTCATCCATTACAATCCTTCCCAAATTCCCATGTCCCATACAAAGCCTTTCATGTGCTTCTTTCTTTATTCATTGTATTGAGCCATGGGTTGGGTTGTAGGTGTTTTCTCTTCAAAAGTCCATGTAAAAAAAGGGAAGAGACCCTGAGCTTTTATGATTTTGTTAGATGTCTATGGGAAAAGACCTGTGCTGGATATTGAGATGTAGATAATATATATGTAGATTATATATATATTGTGACTGGGTAGGGGGGGGGGCGGTATCATCTCCTGGGGTAGATAGTGTTTATAGCTGACGAGAGATATCACACAAGTCCAAAGGTTTTGTGTAACTGGCCTTAGCCAGTTTTATTCAGTAAGAAAACAAAAAATAAATCAAAATTCCAAAATAAACACCTTGTCATAGGATCACAATGGGGTTACGTCTTCTGGAGTATTTGGCTGCACTTCAGACAGATCAGCCAAGAATATCACACCAGTCAATTGGTTTTAACTAGCCATCTACTTTTATTCACTCTATTCAAAGCAGACATAACAAACAAAAAGTTCCTAGCCTGTCTGGCTTCTTACTAATGCACAGGAACACCATCTCTCAAGTAAGGGATCTTGTGTCCCTCACACACAAAACATCAACACTTACTAGCCACCAAATCCAGAGTCTATTCGTAGGCATCTGGCCTGCTCCCCAGGTAGTGAGATACTAAGACTGATCACACTGAAATCCTTTTAAACACACCTTACAGGTGCAACCATTAATCAATCTGCTGTCAGACTGGACAATCAGAAGACCCGGAGTGGGCCTTATGAATGGAGCCCGCCCTCTCTCTCCATTCATATCCAGGGACTCTTATACCAGTTTTTCCTGTAGCTAAACACACTCTTTGGGAAGCTCCTTCCCACACAAAAACAATCTCCCTTGGGTTTTAAAGCATACAAAACAGAGACCCTAGGACATATACCTCTGCCATTACTGGTTACAGAACATTTTTCAGCTGTACCCCCTCTATGGAATTCCCTTACTCATAAGACTTTCCCTAGCCTCTAAGCCTTCAAGCATTCCCTGAAAATTTAGGCAAGTTTATCATATTCCTAAAACACCTTCTTAACCTCCCTACTGTATTTTACCCAATTACCTCCACTCTAAACAGTTCACCCCAAAATACCCACTAAACCCCAAACAAACATTTCCATGTCAGAATGGATCACATAGCCCCATAAGCACTTTTTCCCATTGCTATCTGGCTGGACCAATGTGCAATATATTATCATCATCATCATGATTAACATTTATTTAAATAGCGATAGCAAATTCCGTAGAGAGGTAAGAAAGTCCTGCTTGCATGCTTTCAATCCATGGGATCTAGGAATCCTTATCCCTGATGAAACCAAGTGGTGAAACGCGTAAGAGAAAGAGGAGACCCCATACACGCAGTGCCAGACTATAAATCAGCATTTTATCACAATTTACACTCTGCAGCATGACTTATAAAGGTTGGAATGCAGAAATCAGTGTGTGTTTCAATGCTATAGCTGAAAGCTCCTTATATCTCCAATCTTCTCTCCATTCATACTCCCAACCGGTCCCTGCAATCGACCAATTACCATTGCTTCTCCTCTACTATGATCACCTTATCCCATTCCAGAATCCAAGACTTCTCCAGAGCTGCCCCCCTGCACTGTAATGAACTCCCACGCTCCATCCGATTGTCCCGTAATTTGTGCTCCTTCAAACGGGCACTTAAAACTCACCTCTTTCTCAAGGCCTACCAACCATCCGCTTAGCCATCTCTCCATGCTCGCTCTCATCACCTCTTTCTTCCCGGGCCCTTTACTCTCTCCTCCTGTGCTTGTTCCCCTCTTCTCACTCTTTTTCTGCCAGCTGTCTGTTTGCCCTCCCTTTATGATGTAAGCTCATACGAGCAGGGCCCTCTTCCCTCCTGTCTTTATACCTATTCTTCTGCGCCAACTTCACTATAATTGCTATGCCTAGAGCCTCTGGAGTCATGTTATTACTCATTTATTGTTCTGTACAGTTTTCCCTATATCGTTGTCACACTCCGTCCTCCGGGTATTTCCACCCAAGCCTCTAAACACTGACTATCACTTTCTTAGTACAGGCAGTCAGCTATGCCTTGTATCCGTGATTAGTTCACCTGTGTGATAGTTAGTTCTGCTATTGGTCAGCCTCTCTTTATAAGGTCCCTCCTTTCACCTTTGCATTGCTGGTTCTTCAAGTCATACCTGACCTGATTCTGATGCCAAGATAAAAGAAAAGGATATCCGCACAAGGAAAATCTCATACTATTGTCTAGCAATAAGCTATTCGTATTGTAGCCTATTAATCAGGATGTTTGAAATATAGAGAAACAGCCTGAGCGGTGCACCCATACACCAGAGATGCAATCAGTATAAAGAGAAAAAAAGGGGGAAAGCAGGTGACTCAGGGGCACTCAGAAAATGGATGAGTATGGATATTAAAATATAATTTTTATTGATATGCTTTAAAAATGATATTGTAATTTCATCCTATACCAAAAGCTAGCGAAATATTAAAATCAAAAACCAAAACAAAAATATATAAAATTGCAGATCAACTGCAAATATAGCTCTGAGGTCAATTATTGATTAATAAGCTCAAAATTGAGTATATCTTTAGTGTAGGATTAAATTACTAGTTAGTATAGATTCCAATATTGGACGAATATATATCCCTTCCCTTAGAGTCCCGAGATTATAAACGTGTCTCATCAATTGCACCAAGTGATCTGTTGTACTATCAATATATAGAACAGTTGGAATTCTGTTAAATTCACCTAATGGTGGTTATCAAAAAAGCATGAACCTGCCCTGCCATCACCTCAAACAAGAGATTATGACGCGCTGGAACTCCACCCTCTATATGCTGCAGAGGATGGAGGAGCAGCAAAAGGCCATTCAGGCCTACACCGCCACCTACGACATAGGCAAAGGAGTGGGGATGCGCCTGAGTCAAGCGCAGTGGAGACTGATTTCCGTGTTGTGCAAAGTTCTCCAGCCGTTTGAACTTGCTACACGAGAAGTCAGTTCCGACACTGCCAGCTTGAGTCAGGTGATTCCCCTGATCAGACTGTTGCAGAAGCAGCTGGAGAAAGTGAGGGAGGAGCTGGTAAACCATTGCGATTCCACAAAGCATGTAGCTCTTGTGGATGAAGCCCTTCGTACGCTTTGCCAGGATCCGCGGGTGGTCACTATTTTAAAGGCAGAGGAATATATTCTGGCCACCGTTCTCGATCCTCGGTTTAAAGCGTATGTTTTGTCTCTGTTACCAGCGGACACAAGTCTGCAGCGGTGCAAAGACCTGCTGGTCAGGAGATTGTCCTCTGAAGAGGACCGTAACATGCCAACAGCTCCACCCTCATTTTCTTCCACATCTGTGGCTGCGAGGAAAAAGCTCAGTTTTCCTAAAAGAGCCGCTGGCGGGGATGCTGATAACATCTGGGCCGGACTGAAGGACCTGCCAACCATTGTAGACATGTCTACTGTTGCTGCATTGGATGCTGTCACAATAGAAAAAATGGTGGAGGATTATTTTGCTGACACCATCCAAATAGACATGTCAGACAGTCCATATTGTTACTGGCAGGAAAAAAAAAGCCAGTTTGGAAGCCCCTGTACAAACTGGCTCTATTTTACCTGAGTTGTCCCCCCTCCAGTGTGTACTCGGAAAGAGTTTTTAGTGCAGCGGGGAACCTGGTCAGTGAGCGGCGAAGGAGGTTGCTTCCTCAGAACGTTGAAAAAATGATGTTCATAAAAATGAATTATCAATTCCTCAATCAAGTACAGCACTGCCCTCCAGATAGTACAGAGGGACCTGTGGTTGTGGAGTCCAGCGGGGACGAATTGATAATGTGTGAGGAGGAGGAAGTACACACTGTAGGGGGAGAGGAATCAGAGGTTGAGGATGAGGACGACATCTTGCCTCAGTAGAGCCTGTTTATTTTGTACAGGGAGAGATGAATAGCTTTTTTGGTGTGGGGGCCCAAACAAACCAATCATTTCAGGCACAGTTTGGTAGGCCCTGTCGCTGAAATGATTGGTTTGTTAAAGTGTGCATGTCCTATTTCAACAACATAAGGGTGGGTGGGAGGGCCCAAGGACAATTCCATCTTGCAACTCTTTTTTTTCTTTGCCAGCTCTTTTTGTGGGGGTGGAAACAAACCAATCATTTCAGCCACAGTTGTTTGGTAGGCCCTGTCGCTGAAATGATTGGTTTGTTAAAGTGTGCATGTCCTATTTCAACAACATAAGGGTGGGAGGGAGGGCCCAAGGACAATTCCATCTTGCAACTCTTTTTTTTCTTTGCCAGCTCTTTTTGTGGGGGTCCAAACAAACCAATCATTTCAGTCACAGTTGTTTGGTAGGCCCTGTCGCTGAAATGATTGGTTTGTTAAAGTGTGCATGTCCTATTTCAACAACATAAGGGTGGGTGGGAGGGCCCAAGGACAATTCCTTCTTGCAACTCTTTTTTTTCTTTGCCAGCTCTTTTTGTGGGGGTCCAAACAAACCAATCATTTCAGCCACAGTTGTTTGGTAGGCCCTGTCGCTGAAATGATTGGTTTGTTAAAGTGTGCATGTCCTATTTCAACAACATAAGGGTGGGTGGGAGGGCCCAAGGACAATTCCATCTTGCAACTCTTTTATTGCCATTATGTGACCATTCAACAGTCGTTTGCCATGAGCACAAAGTAAAACAAAATTAAAACAAATTCAACAAATTAAACCAAAAGTAAAATGCCCTGTTATAATCAAAAACAAGAGGTATTGACGTGCTTGAACTACTGTAGTGTTTATAAGTTAGAAACACTACACTTGAAAGCTTGAGCCTTTAATAGAAAAAGTCACTCTTCATTGCACGAATATTTGCAACAGCGACAATTTTTTGGTTAACAAAGTTAACAAATAACACTTCGACCCTGTCTGTCTTTCACATACTTGATGGGATCTCAATGATGAATGCTCTGTACCATGGTCGTCTAAAACAAGAGTTATTGACGTGCTATAACTACTGTAGTTTTTATAAATTATAAAAACTACACTTGAAAGTTGGAGGAAGTATTGTGGCCCCGGTACCAAATTGGGTACCGGGGCCACTCCACTATGCAGTCCAGATAGAGGCGTATCAGATATTAAATAACGTTGACTGTTGCTGCCAAATCATAAATTAATGAAAATGACCTGTCATAGTCAAACACAAGAGGTATTGACACGCTCAAACTACACCCTGTATATGCTGCAGAGGATGTAGGAGCAGGCAGCTGTGCAGTGGAATTCAGACCATTTGAAGGCGGAGGTATTGTGGCCCCGGTACCAAATTGTGTACCGGGACCACTGCACTATGCAGTCCAGAAAGCTACCTCGGTGAAACGTTTTGGACTAAAAACAATATTGTGAGGTGTTAGGTGTTCAGAATAGACTGGGAATTAGTGGAAATGATTGTTATTGAATGTTATTGAGGTTAATAATAGCGTAGGAGTGAAAATAAACCAAAAAAACTTGTTTTTAACACTTTTTATGTTTTTTTCCAAAAAAAATCCGAATCCAAAACCTTAAATCCGAACCAAAACCTTTTGTCAAGTGTTTTGCGAAACAAATCCGAACCCAAAACCTCAAGCAAATCCGAATCCAAAACACAAAACACGAGACACCAAAAGTGGCCAGTGCACATCCCTAGTACAAAGTACAATATGCTTGGCAAAAAAAATCTGTCATGTCCACGTGAGTCACTTTTTTCAGACCAAAAGTGTGTGTGTGTCCAATGAGGAGGGCAGAGTGTGTGTGCACGTCACCACTAGAGGTCTGTCGATTATCCATATGTTTGTCCCACTATGAGCAGGAAGAAGAGGAGACTGAAGCTTTCCTTTGCTTTTACATCGAACTTGGATAAGACACAGTTGCATCTGTCTACTGCTGAAAGTAAAGTGGGGACAGTGGAACATGACAGAGCCCATCAGTGGCTTTGACTATAGCATTGAAGATGAATATGTCCCTTTGGAGGATAGCGGTTCAGGCAGCAGTGGTGATGCCCCATTGGAGCAAAGTACAAGTACACAGAGATGTGTTCTATGCACAACCATTCTTGACCTGCTGGCAGCTGTGTTTTAAACACAGAAGGTTGGAAAGATGGCGTGGTGTCCATCTAAATGCTATCCAGAAACATTGATGGCTACAGGGTATATAACAAAATCCAGTACTGCCTGTATTGTGAGAAGCCCCTCTCAAAAAGAGCCTGGCATATGGAGCATGATCACCACAATTAGATTGAAGCCTGGGGCCTGAAATGCTCCAAGCACTCGAAAGAAAGGTGCATGGAATTGGCACATCTTCGCAAAAGAGGCAACTTTGCATCTTGTTCAATCAAAGAAGGGAAGTGTAAGTTTTTAAGATGTTGCTGACTACCTTCTCCTCAAGAGATACTTCAGATCTCCATGAAGATATGCCCAAGCACTTTTCAAGTTTGAGATGAAGCCCTGCTGGCATTTCACTCGTATTGAAATCCAGGGAAAATGAGAGAGAAAAGATCTAATTTTGCTGACACCAGCCATGCAAGGTGTAATGGAACTTATCACAGAGAAGCGTAAAGAATGTGAACTGGCTACCCAAAATGTCTACATTTTTACTAAACCAGCTGCCATGTCACACAGAGGCTTGGACTGCATTTAACTGGTTGCCCGAGAGTGTGGGGCCAAACATCGCCACACGCTGTCTTCCACAAAGCTTCGAAAGCATGTTACCACTCTTTCAAAGGTCCTTAACCTACTTGATACTGAACTGGATCATTTGGGGTACTTCCTTGGGCATGACATCAGGGTGCACCAGGGTGGGTTGAGTACCTCAAAAAATTGCATGTGAAACCATGCAGTGCGATTTTTGGACCAGTGCAAATAAAGCAGAGACACACTTGTGATCCATTAACCTATCAGCATACTATGAACTTTCACATCTCACTGCCGCACAGTTTATTTGCATTTATTGTTCTTGTGTGTTTGTTTAACATATGTTCTTGTATGCTATGCATATTTATGTTAATTGGAACATGGTTACAAGTCAGACAGGTTATTCTTTAGTGATGCCAGCTGGAATGTAAATCAAGGATAAGTGAGGACCATTTGTTTGGTTTAAACAATAATGTATGCATGTATAATACTATAAAATCTCTTATGTTTAGTCAACCAGGTCATTGTTATACTAGTATCTCTGGATTGGACTCCTAGGCACCTTCTCCACAGGGAGCCCCAGTACTAGAAAGGAAGGTGTACCTAATAAAGTGACCATTGAGTGTAGATAAAGAGCTGTTAATAAATAATAATAATAATAATAATAATAATAATAATAATAATAATAATAATGTAGAATGTGCAATTGTATATTAGTAAGTAGGATTTCTGTGATACAAAGATACCTCCACTTGTTCAGGGGCTAGATCCAGTTCTGATATAGGGCTATGTTGTTAGTTGAACTATCATTAACGCTGGTCTCACAGGCTTAATGATTTTGCAGCCAACCAAGTTAACCTGATGAAGTCTAAGCATTTACCCATGAGACTAGGAATTGGCTATGTATGATGATCATTGGCATGAGAGGCAAAATGTGAGAGCATGTGAAACAGGAGGGGACATTGACACAGGAACCAGAAGAAGGTATCCAAGTAACACGTAGAAGGCTTTTTACATATATGTTGTGCCAATATCCAAATACTGGTGCACAATAATATTATGCTTCTAAAAATATAATTTGCTGATATAGTATTGTCAGAACATAATCCTGTTCGGTTATAATCTCTATTACAATAAAGTCTGTACTAACAATACTTGGATGCATGTGAAAGGATTTCTTTGGCGCGGCTTATAGGGAAGGATGCTTGTGATAAAAATGATGTATATTTGTTGACAAGACTGCATACAGAGAACACCAAACCAGTGTCTGAGAGAGCGACAGATTGCGAAATGCAAAACTTCAAATGCTTCTTCCACATCTATCATACGCAAATATTATTATAAAGACAATTTTCATTTTTATTTTATGCACACATTGTTGATTTTCAGCATGGTTTTGAAAGCCATGGTTATATAATTATTTGGACTGTACAAAAAAAATAATTTCATAACAAATTTAAAATGAATCAATTTGAAAAGGGTCACCAAATCATGGTATTGATCCTGTAATGCTTGGTTAAAATACTATATTCTATTTTGGTTCTTTATCATAAATATTACTTGTTTGTAAAATCAAGTCACAGACAAAAAAAATAAAAGACAGCGACATGTACACTTCAAGAGGTATGTTAACATCAGGGTTAGGGTTACTCTGCGTCAAACATCGCGGTCATCAGTGACGTCACAATCAAGCGCCGGCATTTAGCATTTCTGCCTCACAGGACTGGGGTCATGAGTTCAATACCAGACCATGGCCTTATCTGTGTAGAGTTTGTATGTTCTCCCCATGTTTGCGTGGGTTTCCTCTGGGTGCTCCGGTTTCCTCCCACACTCCGAAAACATAATTGTAGCTTAATTGGCTGCTATCAAAATTGACCCTAGTCTCTCTGTCTGTGTGTGTGTGTATGTTAGGGAATTTAGACTGTAAGCTCCAATGGGGCAGGGACTGATGTGAGCGCTGCTGAATCAGTGGCGCTATATAGATAAATGGTGATGAGATAGATATATATATATATATATATATATATTTATTTATATATATATATATATATATATATATATATATAAATTGTGACACACTTCAGGTGATGCACACACGGCCACATTCTTGCTGTTTTAATTTGCTTTTATTGTCTGGATAGTACAGTAAATTGTCAGCACGAGTTCCACACTCCTCCTTGTAACTCTAATGCTAAATAGACAGAGAATATTTGCTTAGCCACCGGCCACTATCTAACATCGGTCACAACTGAACAATGAAACAGTCAGGTTTAAATAGTCTACACTCCTCCCACAGCTTTAACTTGATGGATAGATTGCGCTTCCACCTTGCCTTTAAAAGGAAGTTCATTGCAGGTGCTGTTTTGAATGCAGACACACCTTGTTAGGCTGCTGATTGATGTGGAAAAGATGTTTTTTTAAACCACTTCAAAACATGTAAGATATATTAGACATTTTACTATTATTTTGTCACACATATGTACTCCACCTGTATCTCTTTAACTTAGGTGAACTACTGTACAAAGGTGTAACTCTATTTGCAGCCTTTCTCTGCAGATTGACAGGTAAATACCCGTCTCCTCTTTTAGAAGCCTGTGGCAAACACCTCTCTCTGTCACAATATCAACTGGATAATTTTCACACATGTTGGCTTATTGTTGCTAAATTATAATGGCCAAATATGGGGACCGTATTCGGCAATACCAATTTATGTTTGTTGTTTCAGCTTCTGAGAAATTACCAATTATTGTACAAACTCTTCAGAATGTGGTGTTTGAATACATTGACTAGAGGGTTTGTTTCAAAGTGTATATTGGTTTTGTGAGCATTAGAATTTCTTACAAAGGCACATTGTGGTCTGGGGCCCAGACAGCAAGCCAAGCATATATATATATATATATATATATATATATATATATATATATGGGGGCTCCTTATACACAGGGAAAGTAGGTGAATACATTTCTGGGGCATTTCTCTAGCTGCACAGGTCATGTTTGGAAAATATAAACCTATAGGTAGACATTTATCCAACCGGCCCATAAAAATGCATACATGTGGAATAGTAGAATAAGGAGATGGAGATAAAGAGAGCGATAAATAGAGAAAGAGAAAGAAACAGACAGAAGGAAGAGATAAATAGAGAGAGAGAGAAAGGGAAAAATAAATAGTGAAAAAAATATATATTTTCTTCACACATATAAATGTAACAAAAAACAGTTCAATTATAAATTTTTCCAATTATCCATAGATGAATACACTGGAATTCTATTATAGCAAATGGAGTACTTAGTGTATGTATGGCATTCTAACAAGCTAGGGCCCTGCACCAGTTATGGTGGGACAAAAATAGTTATATTTAAAAATATACACATTTGTTTATAAAAAATATAATGGAAAGGGCATGAATACAACATGTGTAGTTGGAGTCTCTGTAATCTGTATAAAAAGGTACAGATTAGCAATGGCAAGTTATTTTTATAATAAAGGAAAAATATTTGTTTTACTTTTATGTTGGATAACCCTGAATAATAATAATGATAATAATAATAATATTGTTAATTTTATTATTATTATTAAAGAAGAAACTATGATCTAAAACTAATCTGCCTCGAAAGTGTATAATTTACTTTGGTAAATAAAGTAGTTAACACACAGAAAAACTGTGAACAGAGTTGTCAAAACAGCACAGAGTTGTAAAAACTCTGGTCATGAAGCGGTTACTTAAATAGGTTAAGTGTGTTATGCACGTCTAGTAGCTATCCAATAACGATTGTCGATTGCCGAAATGTGTTTCCAAAGCACAATGTGATTTAATAGCCAAAAGTAGCAGAATAACAATCAGAATAAAATAAGTACAGCCGTTACTTATCGCAGGCGCCCTGGATCCAGTGTACAGTCATTCAGGTCTGAAGGCTGTGGTCAAGTAGACTGTCCACTAGGTCCAGAGCCCCTGTTTATATACAGTCAGTGAATACAGTAAAACAATGCAGATGATGTGGCTTGCTTCTATGGGTCCAGGCTTCAGGAGGGTCCAGTGCAATCAGGTCATAGGCCAGTTCAAATGAAAATATCCAAAGGTGGGGTCAGCTAGTTTAAACTAGTCTATTTACATTACACAGACAATATCATTTATTCCCTATCGTCGCTAACTAGAGTATGCAATGTGCGATCTCTTCGGCGAATGAACCGGACAACTGAGGATAATTAGGGGATTAAAATTATACTAAACATGACATATTTCCTATAACCCGAACCTTTGATTTCACTAACATGTATATAACTTATAATATTAACCTTAAACATTGCTACATTTGGACATAAATAAATATGTGTTGCAACTACAATTAGTGTGTACTATTTACAGATGTGTATGTTAGTGTGAATGCGTCTAAATGTGTAAACCCTGTTGCCACATGTTGCGGCTGTATACGCTTCTCCATGCCGTAGCGTGCTCTACGCATAATTTTCAGACAAAGACGATCAAGTTTGCTAGATATTAATTGAAATGACTTTATCCATATATTATCTGACTTCGACAAGTGGATTCACTTGTGGTGACTGCACTGCTGTATGACAGGAGCCTATGGATATATTTAGTAAACTGCAGGATTGAAAAAGGGGAGATGTTGCCTATGGCAACCATTTAGATTCTAGCTATCATTTTGTAGAATGCACTAAATAAATGACAGCTAGAAACTGATTGGTCACTATAGGCAACATCTTCACTTTTCATACCCGTCGTTTAGAAAATATACCCCCTAGTGTTGCTCTATTTTAAAACATGGGGGTTAATAACAGAATAAGGCCATGCATGCCATCTCTCCCAGAATGTACGGGAGACTCCCGGATTCGGGGTGGGTCTCCCACAATCCCAGAATTAGGTCCAAAATGCTGCAATTCTACAGGAAGCACAGCATTTTCGGGTCCCCACCCCCCGCCGCACACCAACCTCCCCCCGGCAGCTCCTGGACGCCAACTACAAGAAGTTGGCAAGTATGAATAAGGCCTAATTTGACCCCTTAAATATGCATGCCATTTATTTTCTAGATATTGAGATCATTATAATTTAGTGTTACTGAAGATGATTTGGTCACATTTTATTGTGATTAATTCTGTAAAGTTACAACTTGAAATTTTTAAATGAATTCCTAGTGCAACAATATATGACATTGGAAAAAAACATGCTGTAACTTGTTCCCTTGCCGTACAAAAGCACTATACAGTACTGTGCAAGGCAGTGCAGCATACCAGAGACTAGCTCTGACCCTTTTATTTCAGAGTAGCTCTCCTCCTCCCTGGTACTACATCACACAGCATGCAACCATTTATCCTCTTTTTATCAGTCTATAATAAGAAGTCTACAAAATAACAAATCACTTGTTTATGAAGCTGTCTTATTATACCAGTAGTGCATTAAAAACCATACTATTTTCACAGGAATTCAGGATCAATAAATGAGATTTCATAAAATGTTGAAAGGTTTTGGGGATGATTGGAACTAATTTCTACTAAATATTAGCTGTGCTATAGCTGCAACAGCTTGTGAGTTATAAATCTCCTGCATGCTAAAAATGCTAGTGACAGGGAAAAGGTTTCTAGGTTATGAGAGACTTTGTATAAGCTAAATATTCAAGCATGAAATTATTGTTACTCTTTCCATGTCCTGTTCTATATAGTGCCTCTGTTATAACCAGATTATGTTATTATATTTATCCTACTTCTTTGAATACAATGGCATTTCAAAGCAGTCTTGTTCACAGAGCACTGTTCCAACAATTTTTAATTTTGTTTGGATTTGCTTTGATTTTTTTCATGACTATTTAATATATTATTTAAGTAAAGTATGACATGCACAGCAAATATGATGTTAGGTGTCTAAAACAGGTTTGTGAACACTGACCTATGGCCAGGGGAGGAACAGTTCACTGCCGTCCCCCACAGAACAATGTGGGTAAGTGTCTAGTCGTAGTGTTCTAACCTTTTGGATCACTTCTCTGCTCTCATAACAGCATACCTACCAACTTTAGAAAGTTGGTTTCCGGAAGCCTGCCGGGGAAGGTGGGCGTGATGGGGGGCGGGGCTCCAAAATGTGCGTCATTTTGGACCCGTGATGTAATGACGCAAACATCCTACCTATCTAATCGCTCTTTCAGTGTTCATTTCTCTGGCTCCACCTCTGCTCCGCTTCCTTTATCAATTGGAGTACTAAAAGGCTCAGTTCTAGGTCCTCTGCTATTCTCTATTTACACCACTTCTCTTGGAAAACTAATAAGCTCCTTTGGATTTCAGTATTATCTCTATCTAAAGAACATTTTCAGGATACGCACACATATCTTACACAAGAAAAAAAACCACATAATTCATGCACTCCTCTTCCGCATCGACTATTGCAATTCCCTCCTTTCTGATCTTCCCAAAATCAGACTTGAACCCCTACAATCTATTTTGCACACAGCTGCTAGATTTATTTTTCTTGCAAACCGTTCTTTCTCTGCTGAGCCACTCTGTCAGTCTCTACATTGGTTGCCTGTTTTTCAACTAATCCAATATAAACTTCTTCTATTAACATACAAGGCTGTCAACAAAATTGCACCGACATACATCTCCTCACTTATCTCAAAATATCTCCCAACTCAACATCTCCGTTCTGCACAAGATCTGCGTCTCTCTTCCAATCTCAGAACATTCTCCCATTCCCGGTTACAGGACTTTTTTCAGGCTGTACCCAATTTGTGGAATTCCCTCCCTCGCACAGTAAGACTTTCCTCTAGTCTTCACCTTCAAGCATTCTCTGAAAACCCATTTCTTCAGTCAAGCTTCTAATATTCCTCTATCACCCTCTTAATCTCCCTAGGTTACCCTATTACCACCATCTACACAGCTAACACAAGACAACAATCCTCTGACCAACATTGCTGTGTGACTGATCACACAGCCCACTCAATACTTTTTACCTTTGCAGTCTAGCTGGTCCAGTGTGCAATATGAAGTAGCACGTGTCCTTGTGTTTTAAACTCCCATTGTCCCATAGATTGTAAACTTGCGAGCAGGGCCCTCTTACCTCCCTGTCTGTATGTATTACCCAGTATTGTTGTATTAATGTTTGTTCCCAATTGTAAAGCGCTACGGAATTTGGCACTCCTGCCTCACAGCGCTGGGGTCATGAGTTCAATTCCCAACCATGGCCTTATCTGTGTGGAGTTTGTATGTTCTTCCCGTGTTTGCATGGATTTCCTCCGGGTGCTCCGGTTTCCTCCCACACTCCAAAAACATACTAGTAGGTTAACTGGCTGCTATCAAAATTGACCCTAGTTTCTCTCTCTCTCTCTGTCTGTCTGTGTGTGGGTTAGGGAATTTGACTGTAAGCTTCAATGGGGCAGGGACTGATGTGAATGAGTTCTCTGTACAGTGCTGCGGAATCAGTGGCGCTATATAAATGATGATGATGATGATTTGCTGGCGCTAAATAAATAAATGATGATGATGAAATCTAAACACTACCCAAATGTAGCAAACCTCAAACATGTAATCTGTCTCCCGTGTCTTTCAAAGTCCTTTAAATGTGCCCTTTGGAATGCATGCTCTTTTTTTAACAAACTTAACGCTAAACACGACCTCTTCCTCTTAAACAGTCAACAGGCAATAACAGAAACATGGCACAATTAAACACTGCAGCCCTTTCACATGATAGCCTCCACTTCACCCATTCCTCCAGACCTGGGCGTAAATTTATCAAGATATGAGTTTGAAAAAATGGAGATGTTGCCTATAGCAACCAATCAGATTTTAGCTGTGATTTTGTAGAATGTACTAAATAAGTGATAACTAGAATCTGATTGTTTGCTATTGGCAACATCTCCACTTTTTCAAATCAGTAGCTCGATCAATTTACCCCTGGAGTCAGACAATGAAGTGGGGTTGGACTACTTCTCACATTGCACATTCACAGTTCTTCTAAACACTTTATTTGTAAAATTATGTCCCACATGTTATAGAAATCTGATATGGTCCAAAAAATACTTAAACAAATAACATCTTGAAATCTAAGCAATAATGCATTAGGACAATCCCAAATTGGGTACTGACATAATATAAATAGATAGACAGAACACAATAATTGGAAGCTAGTGAGAAACAAAAAAGGGAATGTGACTGTAAATAAGGTATATATAAATATATCTATCTATCTATCTATCTCTATCTAATAAATGTAAATATAAATAAATATATAAATATGTAAATAAGGAGGTAATAGGGAAGAGGGGGGAGGGGGTGAGACCTAATCCAGGACTCCTGGCTTTTGATGGATAGGAATTTTGGAGTATGATGCAGTATTCAGCTTATTTGATATTGTTCATAGGATAAGGGACAACCTATTCTGAATTTGGTCAGGTGGTGGAGAGGGACTAGAGGAGTTATTGTAGAAGAACCAAGCACTCAAAATTTGGGAGAATTAAAGGGTTTTCTTATTTAAATACGCTGACGTTTTTTCACAGTTGCCAAATACCATTTTTTTTAGTAGTTGCTGTCTAGATATTACTTATGTCTGCTAGAGGGGAGTTAAATCTTTTACTTTCTACTAGGGCAGAAAATTCCCTCAAATTCCTGAACCAGACCTTTTATGAAAAGGGTGAAAAAGCGGACAGACTATTAGCGTCTAGGCTACGATCTAAGCTCCCCAAAAGAAATGTACTCCATGTTAAATCTCATTCAGGTAATTTGACACA
The DNA here is from genome assembly GCF_038048845.1 of Mixophyes fleayi. Lineage (NCBI taxonomy): Eukaryota > Metazoa > Chordata > Amphibia > Anura > Limnodynastidae > Mixophyes > Mixophyes fleayi. The sequence continues at coordinate 283,276,773 of NC_134403.1, forward strand.
GCACCCAAAGAAGATACCGGAGGAATTTAGAACATTCTATAGTAAACTATATATTATCTCCCAATCCAATGATCCCTCCCTAACATCGATGGAGCTTCCAAAAACCTCCTTTTCAAATGTGGCTTACCCAGACTCCAGCTAGCCATGGTCGAACAACTAGGAGTGGAATTTGTGTTCAGGAAATCTCTGATATCCTCAAAAACCTGAAAACAAATAAGGCACCTGGCCCAAACGTTTTCACAGCCATATATTATAAGACATACAATGAGCTTCTTTTACCTTATCTTGTTTGCTTGTTTAACAGTGTATTGAAAGGCAGCTCCTTCTCTAATGAAGCTTTTGATGCACATATTATTGTCATCCCAAAGTTGGACTCATCAAACTGTGCCTATTATTGACTCATCTCACTTTGAACACAGATGTAAAAATATACGCAAAGGCTCTTGCTAACTGCCTTAATGTTGTACTACTCCGCCTGATCCATAGGGACCAGATGGGTTTCATACCAGGCCATCAGGCGCGTGATAATACCAGAAGAACCATTAGCCTTATTCGATACTGTCACGGAATTGCAGAGATGGCCGCTAACTGGTATTAGCGCAACTGAACAGGAAGGCGCGGAGTCTAACGTAACCCCGATATTCACCAGCGACCCCCGCAAGGGAGTTTGGGCTTAGTTGCAGAGGGTACGGAGGTCGTGGTTCTCCGAGACAGTCACCGGTGTAGCGACCGTAGTAGACAGACGTAGTCAGGTAGTCCAGGTCAAAGTCAAACGAGTGATGCGGTACACGGGGAGGATCCAGAGAGAAGTCAGGTCAAGCCAAATAGTCAAACCAGTCAAGCAGCGAAGTACAAAAACGTAACACAGAAGAATGGTAACAGGAAGCCAAGTCAGAACCGAAGAACATAGGATCAAGAAGTTCAGGAAGCGCTGGAGTAGGAGTGAACCAATAATCTGGCACCTTTTCAGGTTGCAGAGAGCGTTATATAAACCATAAGGTGCACCCTGATTGGGTGATGGAGATTCGGTGGTCAGACACGCTGACCACCGTCAGGTGAGCGGAGAAAGCGTTCCGTTGCCTAGCAACGGGACATGACTGAAGGGAGCATGCAGAGAAGCAAGGAAGCGTCCCAAGAGGGTGCAGGCTTCCGTCTCCTGCACCAAATGTCATTGCGGAGACGGCGCCTGACAATTGCATCAATTCCACTAACATTCCGACCATAGTGCTATCTCTGGATGCAGAGAAGGCCTTTTACCGAATTAGCTGGTCCTTTATGCTGGAAACTCTCAGAAAATTTGGCTTTATTGGCACTTTTCTTCAAGGAATCTAGGCTTTATATTCTAACCCCACCGCAAGGGTCTTGGTAAATTGAATACTTTCGTCCCCAATCTCGATCACTAATGGCACTCGCCAGGGGTGTCCTCTTCCCCCCCTATTTTTGCCTTTGTCATCGAATCGCTGGCAGCTAAAATTTGATCTTCCCCAAATGTTACAGGTGTCACAATTGGAAACGAAAACTATAAAATTAGCTTATTTGCAGATGACATCCTCCTCACATTAACTTCTCAACACACATCCCTCCCGAACCTGTCTGCCATCCCCACAGATTAAAGATCCGTTTCAGGTTATAAAGTAAACCTCTCTAAAACTGAATCCCTCGCTCTCCATGTACCACTGACAATTGTCAACTCTAGATCTCCTTAAAAGGTAATTTTCACCTCTTCTGGCGACAGTCTAAATGAAAATATTTGGTAATCTTTATTACCTTTCATTATAACTCTCTATATAAGGAAAATTTCCTCACCATAATTAAAACAATTAGTTTGGATCTACACCTGGCTGGGTAGGATAGTTTTCCTCAAGATGAGTATCATACACTACCTGCTTTATCTCTTTCAGACTCTCCTGGTACAGGTACCCAGACCCACTCTAATCCAAATTCATTGAAGGCTTTCTCAATTTGTGTGGCTGAATAAACCCCTATGCACTAGTGTTTCCACTCTATGCAGAACGGCGGTTAGCAGTGACAGAGGCTTTCCGGACATTGGTTCCTACCTGGCTGAAAAAAAAATGGATCCGCTTCCGACTTGTGTTGGAGGGGTTGTGGAGAACAGGAGTCCTTCCTCCACATCTGGTGTTCTTGCCCGAGGATAACTTCTTTCTAGAATGATGTTGCCATATTATTCTGTGACATTATTACCGTCCATATCTCTAAATATCTATGGTCCTTTCTCCTTGTCTCCCCTATCAAGATTTCTAGACACTCTGAGAAACTGTCTGTTCAGATCCTCAATGCAGCTAGATTCCTGGTCATCAAAAACTGGAAAAAAACAGATCCCCTTCTTGACAGCACATTCACAGTTCTACCAAATGTCCCATTACCCACGTTCACATCTTGTGTGTACATGCTATTTGAATTACTAATCCATTTTCTATCTACGTTTCTGTGATCTATCGCCACTGAACCACACAACTGTTTCTTGCACATTTCTCTGCATGGCTCCCTCGCTTTTTATCCTCCTAAATACTCACTGACATCATGGGTGAGTTAAATAATCCACATTCCAATTCAGTTTCCAAACCAATCTGTCTACCTCTGTCTCTCACTGAATTGAATCCTCTACTCTTTGGGATGGCCACTGCCTTGATCTGGTTTTCTCTAGACTATGCTTAGTTTCTGCTTATCTTAACACTTTTTTCCCAGAGGCAAAACGACTAAATTCTAAATGGGAGGCTCCTGGAATGGTCCAGCCATTCGGTCCAACATCAGCTCCTTGACAATCTTCTCCCTGACTATTGCAGATTGCATGTTAATTGACTTCAAATTCCTGTGAAACTTACCCCCCCCCCCCCCCCCCCACCCACCTCCTTGGGGGGATGCTTGTTGTAACAGAAATCCTAAAACCTTCCATAAAAAACCTGCCTGCAACAAATGCAACAACTCGGCTTCTTCCCTTTTTGGATACCTAGCCAGCCACTCTAGCATCCTGCTCACCGTTACTGGCCTCCCTGCTCCAAACCTTATTGCTGCACCATTCCTTTCCACTGATGCACCACTGTGATCTTAGCCAAATATGTATCCCGTACTCTGAAACTTATGGGCCTTTACCCTTGTGATTTCAATCTAAAAGTCTCATATCTCCACCAAACTGAATGAATAAAGTTTGTGTACTTTAGCATACACATTGCACTGCCTGGGAATGCCCCCATATAACAACCAGAGCACACAAACATCCTGCTCAGCCAATTATCTATAGTTTTGTACGCATCTGCTTGCGCTGCTTCCTCTCTTTTTCCTTAAGTCCCACCTCGGTTAATGTAAATAGATCAACAAAATTACCCTTCTCAGTTTTCTTCCTGTTGTGTTTTGGCAAATGTCCCGCCACTGCTCTCAACTCACAACCGACAGCTACGCTTCCCTGTACGAACCAACTTTCTTTCTGCGACTCCACCTGCACAAGTCTATTCCTTACCGCATCCACCCCGGAGCCCACTAGCTTCTCCTTCCTCCTATTATCCCTTACTACACGCCGCTGCTCCTTCAATGACATCTGCTCGCTCTCTGACTCGGATGAACTATCGTCACCTGAACTGTAACCTGCGCCCTCTCTTTTCGGTGGACATTCCCCTGTGAGATGATACACAGGCTGCTGCGCTGGGCATGGCGTCAGCTGTCCGGTGTGCTGGTGTTGGAATCCCGCTGGACCGGACATGAACTCTGTTTTGTTAAGCGATAGCAGCAGAAGCTGTTGATTAACACCTTGAAGGCCAGATCTTGGTATGAGTGTGTTGTGTGGCTCAGGGATGAGGTTTTAGCTGTATGGTGCAGACTTTTGTACTTATTGCCACGAGTTATGCTAAACTCTCCAATCAGCAGGATTTCTGAAAAAGATGCTGTAATATTTTTCAGTTATCAGACAACTTTAATGGCACTTAGGCAAATTTACCGACTACAAGGTCCTTGTGTAATATTAACTTATTAGTGCTATGCAATCTTTTAGCAGAGAATTTGTATATTCAGGAATAATAGCACTTGCAATTAGATGTAATAAGACACCTCCCACTATGTCCCTGTCCCCAAGTGCTTGTATGGCCATAAAACTCCCAGGAGAATAAACAAACATAGCAAGAAGCAGTTTAACTTGTATATTGTGCTTATAGGTGTGATGTGACAACCTCCTATTAAGTCTGTGCTAGCCAACATATTCAAACCCATGCTATTCAATATTTGATATCTTATAGACTCTTGACCACACAGGATGAATTTGGCTGAATCAATAATAAAAATTGCAATAAAAGCAATAAGGCATGTTAACTGCGTTATAACACTACTATGGTATTTAACCACATTAAATAATCTACAGTCTTCACTGACATACCTATTATTTAGTTACTGTTCTACATCAGTATTTTACAAATTACACATATATATGCCTGCTATACTTCATCATCATCATCATTTATTTATTTATATATATAGCGCCACTAATTCCGCAGCGCTGTACAGAGAACTCACTCACATCAGTCCCTGCCCCATTGGGGCTTACAGTCTATATTCCCTAACACACACACACACACACACAAACAGACAGACACAGACTAGGGTCAATTTTTTTTTTTTAATGTTAGCAGCCAATTAACCTACCATTATAATTTTGGAGTGTGGGGGGAAACCGGAGCACCTGGAAGAAACCCACGCAAACACGGGGAGAACATACAAACTCCTCACAGATAAGGCCATGGTCGGAAATTGAACTCATGACTCCAGTGCTGTAAGGCAGAAGTGCTAACCACTACGCCACCATACTTAGCACACCACCATAACATATATGTATATGCATTATTATTAATGCTGATAATGAGTCCAGCTTATAAGCTATGACATCAGTGCTGCTAATGATATATTTTAAAGGAGTCTAACCGCGTAATAAATTAACCTGTGCAGCATAAATATATTTTGCATTCACCTTGTAATGAAAATGTATTTGGTTGAGGAACGTTGAATATATTTAATAGCCTTACAGTATAATAATAAATAATATATGTATGCAGACCTGTACCTAATGTCTGCAATATAATAAGTATCATTAAGGTAGTATCCTATATCTATATATATATATATCACCGTAGTGATAGTAATTTAAAGTAGAGTATCTACAACATACTTGCCAACTCTTCCGGAATGTCCGGGAGACTCCTGCATTTCGGGTGGGTCTCACGGACTCCCGGGAGAGTGTGGCAATCTCCCGCATCTGCCCAGAATTAGGGCCAAAATGCAGCGATTCTCCGGGAATTGCAGCATTTGCCCCCCCCTCCCTCCCCCGCTGTAAAATGCCGTGACTTCGTCATTACCTCACGCCCACCTCCCCCAGGGAGGCTCCCGGACGCCAACTCCAAAAGGTTGGCAAGTATGATCTATAAGACTACATCAGCACAGAACAGACATGTGACCAGGAAGTGGAAGAAATAGATAAAGGAAAAGAAACCACAGCATGCATATATTCTGAGTGACTACAAATCTTACTATAAATGTATATAATAACAAATATGATGATTCCTTATTGTAATTGTGACCACAGCCTGGATATAACCTTGTCCCCTCCTGGTAATCAGCCCGATCAACATACAATTTCACTCCATCTCCTAAACTAATCGTGTCAAACAAAAGAATGTCTGGGAAAGGGGGTGACTAATTGTTAGTGCCATCAGCATGCTGGTCTATGCATGAAGTAGATCAATATAAATAAACATTGTCTCATAAAAAAACAAAATAAAAAAACAAAGTCCAAATGATGTCCTTGAACTAAGCAATTGTGCCTCTGCCTTGTCCCACCTTACATAGTATTATTTTGATACATACATTGACTTGCAAGTATCATAACCCAGAAATCTCTGCTTAACAATTGCTGAGTGCAATACAATTCCTCTAACATTTATACTTTAGTTCACACTACATAGCTTCCTTATTTTACTTATTTTAATGTATTTACTTTGTAGCATTAGAAAGATGCACAATGTTAAATTAATCAAAATAAAATTAATGATTTTAGAGTTTTTTGGTTTTTTTTAAAGTTCAGAATTTAAAATGTCTTTATCTTTCTTTTGAATTTATGAATTCATATTTACCAGTCCCAGCGCTGATGCCCTCGAGCTTCCATGTCTTCCTCTGTTAATTTAAAATTTATAATAAACTTCCTTATCCCTCATCCCTCTCCTTTAACTACTCTCACCCTGTCCTGGCTAGTGTCTAGCCCCCTCCTTTCCCTGAGTGGCTACCTCCACTTCTCAGGTGTAACAAAATAGGATGGACTTCGTTGTCTGCGCCCCCCCCTTCTACATGTCACTTGCTTCGAGCCGCCTAGCGACCATCCTCCCATATCCTTCTTCACCGTCATTGCTGCGCCTGTGATTCCTTTAAGATTGTCAATGATCTGATCACTGCTAAATCTAAAGGACATTACTCTTTTTAAATGCTCTCTACTGCATTTGACACTGTTGACTACTCTCTTCTCATGCAAAGACTCTGACCTATACTGACCTATACTGGTTCTCATCCTCCTGATCTAGAGGTTCTTTCAGTGTTAATGTCTCTGGATATGCCTCTGCTCTGCTGCCTTTATTAGTTCGAGTACCACAAGGCTCAGTGCTAGGTCCTCTGCTGTTCTCTATCTATATCACTTCTTTTGGAAAACTAATAAGCTTTGGATTTCAGTATTACCTCTATGTGGATGATACCCACTTCTATCTATCATCTCCTGACCTCTTACAGTCTGTGTTGCCATTTCATCTTGGATTTCGATTCGCCAACTCGAACTCAATCTTTCAAAAACAGAGGCAATAAAATTCACACCTGCCAGCAGAAGTTACCCATCTGATATGTTGACAACGGGGCCATGAATCCCCCCCTTCCCCCCGCAGGCTCGCTGCCTCGGTGTGCTCCTTGCTCAGAACTATTCTTTGTTTCCCACATCGCCTCTATATCTAAATCGGGTTACATACATCTATAAATCATTTGCAGAATAAGTACATTTCTCATACAAGACACTGCAAAAACTTTAATTCACTCAGCCTTCATCTCCCGTATTGGCTATTGCAATTCCCTCCTTACTGGTCTTCCCTGAATCAGACTTTCACCCCAACAATTTATTTTGCACAAAGCAGCTAGATTGGAAGGAAAATCAATCTAGCTTCCTATACTGAGCCACTCTGACAGTCTCTACATTGGTTGCTTGTTTTTCATTGAATCCAATATAAAATACTTCTAATAACATAAAAGGCCATCAACAAAACTGCACCGACATGTCTCAAAATTCCAACTAGAAACCTCTTTTCTGCACAAGATCTGCTTCTCTCCTCTACTCTCATTACATCCTCCCATTCCCACTTACAGGACATTTTTGGGCTGCACCCACTTTGTGGAATTATGTCTCCAACACAATAAGACTTTGTTTTAGTTTTCTAGCCTACAAGTGTTATCTGAACACTCACCTCTTCAGGCCAGCTTATAAAACTCCTCAACCATCCTCTTAACTTCCCTAGGTTACCCTATTACCACCACCCTTTTTACACATTTAGCACAAGACAACAACCCGTTGACCAACATTGCTATGTTACTGGAATATATAGCCCTCTAAGCACTTTTTACCTTTGCATTCTGGCTGGACCAATGTGCAATATGTAGCACTTAACCTCATGCATCAAACTCCCATTGTCCCATAGATTGTAAGCTTGTGAGCAGGGCCTTCTTCCCTCTGTCTGTATTACCCAGTATTCTTTTATTACTGTGTTTGTTCCAAATTGTAAAGCGTTACGAAATTTGCTGGCACTATATAAATAAATGTTAATGATTATGATGATTGATCATTTCTCAAATATAAATTATACACACTTTCATAATAGTCTCCCTTTAAATATAGACATTGTAAAGTATAACTGTCCAACTGAAAAGCTAGGTGTGGCTCTGTAGGGCTATTTGAGGATTCCAGTTTTCCGAATAACCTCATAAACTCTGTTCTAGGACAGATTTTACATCGCATTAAAACCTGAATATATGGTATTCTTGCTTTGGAAAACCTGGGCAGGACTGTCGGATAGTTATTTTTGTCTCCTTTGGTCAAACCTTCCCTTCTGTCCTGTCTCAACACATTTCTGCTGTCAGATCAGGTCACAGTGCTGTTTGGGTTTTCTACATCAGAGGTACGTGATAAATTAGCCACATTCTTCTGTTGGGAAACTTAGCACAGATCCTTGCAGGGATAAAATCAAATCCTCACACTTTGTATGAATGACATTATGAGGTGAGGAGAATGGGTGGTCTCTACAAAACATTGCTGAATGTTTTGTAGACTGAATGAAAGATCAGAGCTCACAACCTGATGGCATCATATTATTGCACTAGTTAGTTGAATCGTTTTTGTAATTATTACAAAACCAGGTCACTTTTCTTTAAATTTCCAGTTTTGCTTTAAATATGTTGCATTGTTTTTACTATTATCAGCATTTATTTATATAACTCCATGAATTCAGCAGAACTGTACAGAGAATATCTGTCATCCACATCAGTCCTTGACCCATTGGAGCTTACAGACTAAATTCCCTAACATACACAGACTAGCGTTCATTTTTGTTCATACCTATCAGTATGTTTTTGGATTGTGGAAAGAAAATGGAGTACCCGGAGGAAACCCACACCAACATGGGGAGAACATACAAACTACATGCAGATAAGGCCCTGATCGGGAATCAAACTCATGACCCCAGTGCTGTGAGCCAGAAGTGCTAACCACTTAGCTACTGTGCTGCTATGTAGATGTTTAAAGTTCTGTAGTGATCCATGTTTTTTTGGATGTCTGTTTTTAAACCATTAGGTGAGTTGTTTAAAAACACCTCCACCCCCCACCCTCTCCTCATGACGACACCATTGTTAAAGCTTGGGGGAGTCTGTTTCATTGGAAATAAACCTTTTATTCTTGTTTTTACCATTTTACATTTTATATTGTTCTCCTTTGTAATGACGTGTCTTTCTTTTGTAGCATACTGGAATAAATATCTTGGGCCTAATTCAAGTCTGAACACAACTTGCATACAAGTTGGGATTGAAAAGAGTACGGCAGATCTCAAGATGCTTTTGAATCTGGATGCCTAAATGTTACTTGCCGTATGTTAACAGACAGAACAGAGTGTATAATGCACATGCATATGTACAATAGAAAGTCACATCAGAACATATGCAGAAAAAAATATTTTCGCAAAAAAATGAACTAATAATACTATAATGATTTATAAAAAAAATATTTTTTTTTTTACATTATATGCATTAATCGGGATATTCTTAATGCATACTGTATATACAATCTGTTTTTATAGTATCATACTTACATTCACATGTTGTTTGCTATTTAGTGGCACATGTAGTTTTTAATACAAAGACTATGCCTTGTCAGTCATCACTATCAGCCAGCACTTACACCTGCCCTGTACCTGGTGCAAATGATAAAACAAGCATACTTCCGAGAAACCCAGGACTTGAATCAGCCGCATCTGTGTTGGAACAGCCTCGGCCTGCCTTTACTGCACAGTTCTTATGTTGGTCGTTGGACTTTCGTGAATCAAGCCCCCTTAAGTTATATAGATAAAACTAGCTAAATTAGCGAGATGGGATAAACATTTTCAAGATTCTGCTATTTATGACTTTCACATATTTAGTCCTAGACTATTCATTTACTTACAATCAACTGACCAGCTCCTGAGTACAATGACACTAAATATGCAGTTTAGCTTACATTTTAAGGAATGTATAGGGCTGCAAGTAAAAGTTGCATATTTTTTTGTTCTTACTCTTTCGCTTTCTTAAACAAAAATATTCATTTTGTACATATTTTCACCAGTACAATCTATTATGTACCCAGCGGCTAGATTGATTTTCCTTGCTAACCGTTCTTCCTCTGCTGAGTCACTCTGTCAGTCTCTACACTGGTTGCCTGTATTTCAACGAATCCAATATAAAATTCTTCTACTAACATACAAGGCCGTCAACAAAATTGCACCGACATATATCTCCTCACTTATCTCAAAATATCTCCCTACTCGACACCTCCATTCTGCACAAGATCTACGTCTCTCCTCCACTCTCATCACATCCTCCCATTCTCAGTTACAGGACTTTTTTCGGGCTGCACCCACTTTGTGGAATTCCCTCCCTCGCACAGTAAGACTTTCCTCTAGTCTTCAAACCCTCAAGCGTTCTCTGAAAAACCACCTCTTCAGACAAGGTTATGATATTCCTCAACCACCATCTTAATCTCCCCTATTACCACCCTCTACACAGCTAACACAAGACAACAACCCTCTGACCAACATTGCCACACACAGTCCACTCAGTACTTTTACCTTTGCATTCTAGATGGTCCAGTGTACAATATAATGTAGCACATGCCCTTGTGATTCAAACTCCCATTGTCCCATAGATTGTAAGCTTGTGAGCAGGGTTCTCTTACCTCTCTGTCTGTATGTATTACCCAGTATTGTTTTATTAATGTTTGTTCCCAATTGTAAAGCGCTATGGAATTTGCTGGCGCTATATAAATAAATGTTGATGGTGATGGTGATGGTCATGAGTTCCACTGTATATAGTTTTCCTGACACGTCTCGTTATAATTAACTTCATCAGAAAAATAATGGACATTTTACCCTAGATGTTTATATAGTAAAATGTTCTGGGTTGCTAGTATGGAAAGGTCTAACATTTATCTTTGATATTAGTTGATCTCACCACGAATAAAATCATGGGCATAAAGTACAACCTTAGATATTTTTCAAATGAAGATATGTCTAGCGTGACTATGGAATTCAAATTAGTATATTATACACAACCGTACTCTTTAGCATTGTTACTTTTATTTATGCAGTACAGGCAGGCCCGTCTTTCCCATAGGGCATGTCGGGCGTGACGTCATCACGCCCGCCCGACATCCATTGCGGAGAGCGACGGAGGAGGAGACCAGGGAGGGAGCCGCATCGCCAGCTGACAGCACGGTAAGTATTTTCTTCTTTTCTTTTCCAGGTTTTTTTTTTTGGGCTTCCTCCGACGGGCCCATATATAAAATCATTTTTATTTATTTTTTGTATCTATAGGGGCCCCAGTGCACTGCTGTGCCCGGGGGCCCAAGATGGTCTTGGGCCCCCGGGCTGAGCTATTTAGTAGAATTGTGCTGCCCTATCTCATGACATCTCTAACAACACACAAACAAACCCTTTAGACTTCTTACGAATGAAGTCACGTGAGAGCTCCTTTGGAGTTGAAACAAGTATCTCCGGTATACTAACTAAATGTATTACAAATAAGACAACTACTAGTGAATCCTACAGGTGCTTAACGGATTAGTTAGTAAGTATGTATGATTTAATTATATATCATGGTATTCATAAGTGAGTTTTTAGTTATATCAATAAAAAATTTAAGAATGTGTTTAAAGTTTTGCCTGTTTTGTGTTTCGTTTGTTCCTAGGAGCCGATCAGGTGATCACTTTAATACAGCTCCTGCATGGGTCAAGACAATCGCTTAATAACATAATTAGTACATCCAATTCTAGGTGTGCTTCTATGCTTGTTATTCTTTATACTGCCTTCTGCTTTTTGTGTTTATTAATATTACATTTAAACTGTTAGTGGTAACCGTATAACATCTTTGCTCTGCAGCCAAGTCAATTAAGGCAATGGACACCAATTCTTGTCACATTTAATTTCAAATTATCACCTAAGAAATTGAAGTATAGAGACTTTGGAGATAGTTGCGAGAAATCTTGCTAAGGAGCTCCATTGTCTTGGCTGTTAGTGTGATCATAGACATACAAGTTCGGTGGTGACAGATGCCTTTGAAGAGCTATTGAACTATATAGTCTTTCGATGTGACTGGATTGAGATTATTTTACTGCTGTATTATTAATATTCATTTTAGACCTTTTATTGTGTTTGTGTCGTTTATATTATTAAAGTGGTTTTTTTTATGATTACCACTAACACTTCCCTTATCAAAATTTAAATTTCATAATATACTTTACCGTGGGATTTAAGCATCATTTTATCCAGAATTGTGAGCATGGTTCTGTGTATTGTATTAGTTGATGTGTCTTCAATTATTATTATTATTATTATTATTATTATTGTAGATATGTAAAGTGCCATAGTGCTCAGCAGTGCCGTACAGTATAGTAAACAGGACATGCATAAAGCTGGGACATTCAAGGCAGACGAAATAAATGCAGACTTGAGAACAAAAGGTAAGGAGGGCCCTGCTCATAAGAGAGCTTACATTTTAATTGCAAGAGGGCACAGCTGAAACAAGAGGAGATGATGTAGCTCAGAGTGCAGATTGAGACAGTTGTGAGGGTGCTTAACGTGGATAGGTTAAAATAGGCTAAGCCCCTAATAAAAGGGAGAGCTGTTATAAAGGGAAGTGTGACAGCCCACTAGTTTTCAGTTATTTCAATATTAATAAGCGCCCTGTAGAGGAACCTATTTGATTTTGAGCGCATAGCACTTACTTTGACCACAATGTGCTGCAACAGGAACCAACTGCAATCGTTCTTTGCAGCTTCTTTGCCAATGACATTCAGGGCTGGCATTGCCTGAGCTCTTCTAGGGAATATGGGCACTGTTTTTCTGAATGGCAATGCAGGGTTAACCAGATGCTGCTGGTTAAAATTGTTTAAATGGAAGGAGAAGGAACATTTAAACCAGGGGTGTCCAACCTTTTAGCTTCCCTGGGCCACATTGGAAGACGACGAGTTGGTTTGGGCCGCACATAAGATACACTAACAATAACGATAGCTGATCATCCAAAAAACCATAGAAAACATAGTTAACATATATATATATATATATATATATATATGAGAAAAAAAGTGATATATATATATATATATATATTTATATATATATTTAGATATCACTTTTTTTTTTTTCAAATCCCCTATATTTACCTTTCAATCGCCCTGTTCAAAAAATCCTCTCTAGTTATTATACTATAATCACTTTTTGTATTGTTTCGATGCAATATCAATAAAGTGCATTTAAGCCAGGCATTGTATATCAGGATGCCCTGACCAGGCCTGCGGTACCTGACATATATACCACTGTGACCCCAAATTGTGACCTGTTTTGATAATTACACCACTATGTTAGTTAAGGGATAACAACTTATAATGGGCCAAAGAGAATAATATATAATGCCCCATTATTAATACAAGTAGAAGTATGTAGCAGGGAGATAAGGTCCATGATGCTCCAGGACCAGGTGACTTTTATTCACTTGTCAGCGTCCCTTGAAATAATAAAAAAAATCCCCCTTAAGTTACCTTTTAATCGGCTTGTTCTCCTGTCCTCTTCTCTTCTTTTCTCCAATTCTGTGCTGCTTCTTCTCGCGCGGGTGTCTCCTCTGTGCTGCGCTCCGCAATGGATGTAGGGCGTGATAATATCATGTCCGACATTCACTGTGAGTGCCGCACGGAGGAGGAGACAAGGGAGGGAGCCAGAGTACCAGCTGACGTGACCGCGTGACCGCAAGGTAAGTATTTTCTTTTCTTTCTTTTTGTAGGATTTTTTTTTTCCATTAAGAGTGCTGCCCCCTTGCCCCAACCAAAACTCCTTCTGGGCCACATTTACAGGCGTGCTGATTTAAACCATGTCATATAAAACTTTGTAGTAACTGTACACTCTTTTTGTATTGTACTTGTTCTGAAATAGCAAGTGTTAAAAGTTAAAAATAAATGTTCATAAATATTTATGTTATTTCTAGGAGGGAAAATACTGTGTATTATGACATTATAATACCTAACATCACTTCAAATTGACAAAGACACTATGCATTCTTATAAAAAGGATGAACTTATTTATGTTTGACTTTGATAAAACACACTTATTATACACTGTTATAAAACATTTATTAACATCCATTTAAAAAGCTTTATCTGTCTTTATTAATGTAGATGTATCTGTGTTTAGTAACAGATTTATCTGTGTTTATTAACGTATAATTTACATCATACCTAAAAGAGGGACAGTTTCAAAGGAAATAGGAGGTTTGGATACAAAATACCAACTTTATTTTGTAGAAATGTTTAGTTGCCAATGATTCTTAATTTCTATGAACCATGTCAAGGTTTGACCCTGGAAGCCTTTGCCTAGGGGAGTAATGACAACTTAGAACTTTCTGGAAAGCACTATTTGTGGTAGGGTTACAGCAGCATCACCCAATGTTCAGATTAGTAGGCTATTATGTGAAGGAATGCAGAGGTAGAAACACAATGATGGGCCAGCAGCCATGTAGTCCTGCAGAATAAACACTGCTGATCCTACTCCTGAAGACTTTTGAAAAATCCTGATCTATGACTGTATATACTAGTGAAAGGCAATCTGATATCCTTCCGGAGCCGCTTGGGTGGCCCCTCTAACCTTCAAAAAGGCCGCACATCACCCTTACTATTAGTAATAAGTTAAAACAATACATTTAATCAAAGATATAGACACCTATATGTAATAATAATAGGCATTTTAAACAAGTGTTACAAGCTCTAAAAAAAAAATCTGACAATAAAACAAAACGGCAGGTGAAGGCTCTGAGGGCCTCATGCAGCACTGGGGGAAGATTACCCCTTTGCCAGCTCTCCTCTGTGACAGAGCTGTTATTTTTCAGTACTGACTAAATGCAGATTACCATGTCCTCTTTATGTTGGATGAAACTGTCATTCTCTTATTCCCAGTGCTGGGATATTGCCACAGTTATAACAGTCAATAGATCTGATAGTTAAAGCATTTTGGAGAACTAAAGACTCGCTAGAGCTTTTCAAGAGTGAACTAACAACATGACGTGTTTAGATTCACTTGCCCAGTAGAAAAGTATAACACTAAGGTGTTTATTGAAATAATAAATTAAATAATAATTCCTTAAAATAAAAGTAATTGGCGGTAAAATGGGTCCCAATCGCACTGTGACCTATGACTCTCTGACTGCCCAGTTGTTATGTGGGTTTAGGACTACTTGTGTCTCATCTTTCCACTCCCTCCTTTGCAAGCATAAATATACCAGAAGTTATAGCAGAAACTGGAGAACTGTGATATGACAATATCGCACAGCACTCCTGTGAGCACCTCTTTGAGATTTCAGAAGTAAAATGTCTCTTAACTCTACTAAACAATATGCACTGCTACTTCAGCAGGTGCAATAAAGGAGGAAGTTTAACTGGAAACTGGGTCATCACAGTGGCACCCCTCTCCGTAATGGGGCCATGTGCTTGATTCAAACCTACTTGTGTGGAGTTTGTACATCTCCCCATGTTCGCATGTCTAGCAGGTGCTTCAGCTTCTTCCCACAGCTTAAAAACATACTGCCAAGTTAACTGGCTCTAACAAAATGCACCTTAATATGTGTGTGTGTGGGTGTTTGTCTGGTTCAAACTTTAGACTGTAAGCTCCAATTGTGCAAGGAGAGGTTAGTTCATTTGCTTCTCTGGAAATCACTGCATAATATGATTGCTTTATACAAATAAACAATAAGAAATTATAGCGGGCTTAGTTAGAGTTGGATGCATATTTTTGAAAGAGCACCAAATTTGTGTACACATCCGTCTGTATATAGTCTTTTGCATACTGTCGACTTGTGTCTCATTGTATCCGGAGAAATTGAACAGGAGCATCAGGCATATTTACATCATTGTGACAGTCATTATTATGACGTGCAGAGTTGGCCGTATTTACGCCCCAAATTGCATGCATAATGTGCGTTCATTAAACAAGCTACAATTGTAATCAAATGCTAAGCAGCCAGCAACTATCTTATGATGCATGTCATTCGGCAACATTATCATATACACCTGGTTTATGCAAGGCATATGGCACATAAATTTATATCCCATGTTTCTGGTGTTTTTTTATTTTATGTACAACAGATGTATTCATGACTAGGCATCAATAAAACTTCTGAAACCTCTCTAATACAGCAGAAGCAATCCGCCATCTGGTGTACAACAAAAATAGTTTAAATATACACACAAGCATATTATATACTGGTGCAACAAAAAAACACCAATCAATGTAAGGGGATGTTTCGCAAACAGTCAATCACAAGTGGATTGCTAGTGTTGGGGACCGTCGTTATAATCATCCACTATTAGCACCTGCCCCTGATTATCCACAAATAATACGGCTTTCTCAGGTGCAAGCAATTTCGTTAATTTGCCCTTATTATACGCATTAGAATGCCTCCATCATGTCTCTTCTCACCTATCCAGCCACAAACAGGCATAAGTGGCAGGATCATACAAATCTGCATTATCACCACAGGTTTTGAGAATGACTTCATTTTAGTTCAACAAAAATTAGTCATATCCGCAGAGAAAGGGCAGGAGCGAACAGATGATAGGCATGCTGACCGAGCAGATGCAGACAATATTCTGGGCATGTGAAGCTCTTGTCCAATTGCAAAAGTGCAAAGTCTTAGTTTCACTTTTGCTTTGCCATTCTGAACTTTATTAATACATATGTATTTCACTGAATTTGTAGTCTATACATAGAGTTGGAAAAATTACTTCATACTGCTTTGTTGTGTGCAGGAGCAAACACAGTTTTTATAGAGGAGGCTTTACAAGTGCTTGCTGTGCTGTTCTGTCCTAGAAAAATGTAAATGTAGAAATGTTGTGTAATGCACGGAGCGTTACCATAATTAGGCATCAAACACCCCCCGGTGTCGATGAGCGATGTCACTGGAATGGTTGATGTTTTTGCTAAGAAGGCTAGTGTCTAATCCAAGATGGTGCTGGTGAAACGTGTGGTTGCATCACCGGGGGGGCTGCCCATGTGATGACATGAATGTATTCATCATCAGTGGGCGTGTGGTTGATGTGGCATACGCACCTGTGCCAGGAGAAGCAGGGGGTCAGGTGGGAGTCAGAGTCTAGAAAGACTCTGGTTTACCCCCGGAGGAGAGCCATTTTCTAGCCAGGACGTGGGAGGGAGAAGGTGTTCCCGAGCCCCAGCAAGTTAAAGGGTGGGGGCACAGCAGATGCCGCAAGGCACAAGAGTTAAGCGCCACTGTATTGGGGGGGACATTGCCCCAAAACTTGTGAGGGCTGCTAAGAACAACTGTAAGGAAATAGAGCTCATCAAGGGCAGCAAGAGGGCCCTATAGTGAGGAATAGGGCTGCGGAGGGGGATCCCCACCTTCAGTGGTACCCCAGAAGAGGAGAGATAGCATGGAAAGGTGCAGCACTGGTATGACAGTGGACAAGAAGGAGAGAGTTTCTTCTACTATGGTTTTAAAGATGGTAGAACCTTTGACTGGAAAGCTGCTGGAAAAGTGTGCCTGTAAGAGAGATGCGGGGATGGTTTGCAGGGAGAAACCCTGGATAGGAGTGAGTGGCAGTAGCCATGCAGAAAACATTTGCATGACAACCGGGCAGAAACAGAGCACCTGATATAGTGCCGAGGCGTGACAGCACCCGGGGAGAGAGTACATGGACAGATGCCCTGTGAGACTAATTTACATGCCATAAGCAGGAGGGAGAGTGGGACTGTACAGTCAGGGGAGTACTATGAATCCGATGACAGTGTGTGACTACAAGTAGCAGATGCAGAAATCTCTGACAAATGGGATGAGTAATAACTGTAATATATCTGAAAGTGTTCCGTTAACAGTCATTCCCAGCCACCGTGAGAGAGATGATGGGAGGTCCCCGGATATTACGGAAGTACCCAGTACAGCAGCAGTAGGTGCCCCTTTGGAAAGTACCCCCATACCTTGAGTGGGGGTCGCTGTGTGGTGGCAGCATCGCTGAAAGTTGGAAAAGAGGGTCCCAAAGGTAGGGGATGGTGTGCACTAGTGAGGGGCAAGAACTTCTGGGTCATGCCTACTGTCTGCATGTATAAATGATTAGCTCTGATGGATGCTGTGAAATTCCTGCCCTTACAACATCGGGTGTGTGAATTGCCAGAAGGATTTTATTGCTGCAAGTGTAAACTGGAGGAGTTAAAGTGGTCATACAACTTTTACCTCTAACCATTATGCCTTTTTGTGCTGGAGGAGAGGAGGAAATAAATAAAGTTGCTTCTGTTTGAACTGAGATGGTGCCCAATATTTCATTTGCACTGCATCACACCACTACACTAGAGCCTGCCCATATGTGATACACACTGTGTATTCAGGGGTGTTCCTCTGGTATTATTTGCCCGCACACACCAGATAGCCGGGGAAGAAAGTACTAACCGTTATTGCAGCTATGACCTTTCACAGTTGCAACAATTAACATCAGGGGGTACATGTATGAAAAGTGGATATGTTGCCTATAGCAACCAATCATATTTTAGCTATCATTTTGCACCATCTACACTTTTCAAACCCGCCAGAAACTCAGCTTCATACATTTACCCCCACATACTATACACATTGCTATATAATTAATACTTTCTCTAACTAGGACTGTAACATTATTAACTAATGAATTATTTTTGGTCAGTACAGTAATATATACACAGTGTGCCACAACATGGGCTCATCTATTACCTTTACATACCATTGTTGTACTATGAATCAGGGCTGTGAAGTCGGAGGCAATTTTTGGAGGAGTCGGAAAAAATTAACGGAATGTAGTTACAAAATAAAAATTCAGGAGTAGAACGCCAAAGAAACAAAACAAAGACAAGTACAGCAGGGCTATCTTCTGTTGATTGAACACAAGGGTGGGGGGGGGGGGGATTGTAGCTGCACCTGCATGGTTAAGTGATGTTGAAGTTTTCATTGTCCAGTTAGAGATCTGTGACAGCAAGTACTGCAACACACAATATGATACTAATTATGTTGATACTAGCACAGGGGCCATGTGAGGAGCACTAATAATATTGTTAACTTGGTACAGCAGGGGTGTGGGATAGTAGCATTGTGCATTAGTTACTGGAGAATATATTACAGGGAAATCATGTTTTAGGCTCCACAGCAGGGGGAGAGAGCCAATACCAAAAGAGCAGGGAAGGGTTGTTATCTCTTGGTTGATAACAAGAAGTAAAAACCTTTAGCTGAATGCTGAAGTGAAGTTGAACTGTTGAAGTGTCCATTGTCCAGGGAAAGTCTGAGACAGAGTTACTGTAACAATGACAGCAGATACATTAAAAAAACAAACATATCATAGAACTTGCAAAGAGTGGTGTATCTTTATCCTTATTGTCACAACCGGTTTTTTTAGGCCTGAACGGAGAAGTAGCCTGCAAACTTGGTGTTCTAATCAGTGGTAAAAGTGGAAATTTAGAAGTGGCGGTAAATGGGATGGAAATGGAAATGGAAAATATAAGTGAATGGAATTTGATAGTTTGAATTTTTTTTTTTTGTTTAAACACTAAACACTTGTTTCTCCTTTGTCTCTTATGAGACAAAGGAGAGAATACAGTGAGAGGTTGGGTAATCTCTGCAGGGACAATTGGCACGAGATTTCAAGGATAACTGATACACCCCCACCTGGAGCTATTTTGTTGGTATCTCAGTGGTTGCACTATGGTCAGATCAGATCATTGTTTTCCCTTGCAGGCGTTACAGTGTGGTCATCATAAAACCACAAAAAGGTTTTTTTTCATCATTTGTAACACCCTCCTTGTGAAATTGTTTAGCAACAATGCTCAGAGTGAAGAAGCAGGAAAACAACACATACCAACACAAAGTAGTTATGCATACAATGTGCCATACTGTACAGTACTGCAATGCACTGCCTGTGATAAATTACTGGGTCACATAACTTCCCTTTGTGCTTGAGATTTGCACTTTCAATAAATTTCCAGTTATCTTCCCCAAGATCTCAGAACATGGGAAGCTGCTAGTTCAGGCAAAACAGAGCTAAGAAAGGTAAACACACCCCATGACAAAATTAATTGCATACCAATGAGCCCTGAAGTGATAGCTCTGCAACTGCTACAAAAAGGACCCTCCCCGGGGGCCTGCTATATTTTATCCTGATGTTTACATTCACTCCCCCAGCTAAAGGACTGGGAAGCTCGTCAAGGAATTCAACTATTCTTATCCTTATCAGTTTCCCAGTATATTTCTACTCAAGAACAAAATAGAAGATTCAATGATAATTCCCTCCTATGAAGATCTTCATTTAATTAGTAATGGTACTTTCCAGTTGTCTGTAACTGTTATATGGATTGTATCCTTTGATGTGTCAGTTTAGTGTTGTATCTATTATATTAGAGGAAATGAATACACCACACAAAAAATATACTCAGCAAAAGTGAACTGCTTTAGTTTATACCTTCCAATATGACCCCTTCCACCTAATACAAAATGCTCTGCTCCTGAATTTATTTTATCTGCTCCATTTACTTCCCCATAACAATTACATGGGCAGAATGATAAGGAGGGTATTTTTTTAATCATCAAGTAATTATAGGTAACCACAATAACAAAATAAATAGGAAGTTTGAGAGTGGGGTAATCTGTGCCGGGTGTAAGGGGTCATGTTTGAAGATTTGTAAATCATATAAACAACAACAACAAATGTGCAGTATAGATTATACAAAACACCTAAAAGAATTGTGAAAACAGGCATCTGGCAAAAGAGTGCTAAATGTCATAAAGTAAACAGTTGTAACAAGCAGACAGAATGGATGTATTTCTTTAAATATAACACCAAGTTTTGCAGATGTGTAAAGATTAATGATTAGAACATGACACAGATGTTAACAGATTAAAGATACCAGATTGAAACAGGAGTTACTAACGACCAGTTCAGCAGAGACCACTTAACGATAATGGGGTACAAAAATAAATGTAAAATTTGATAGTAAAAATTAATTTTATCCACTTATTTGGAAGTTGGTCTGGGCCTCCTCTTTGAAAATAAGCATTGTGCAGACTATAATGCCTGTTTCATTTGTGGCTGGTTACAGGAATACTTTAACTAATCATCATCACCATTTATTTATATAGCGCCACTAATTCCGCAGCGCTGTACAGAGAACTCATTCACATCAGTCCCTGCCCCATTGGAGCGTACAGACTAAATTCTCTAACACTCACAAACAGACAGACAGAGATGGAGTCTAGGGACAATTAGATAGCAGCTAATTAACCTACTAGTATATTTTTGGAGTGCTATTCAAATGTTTTTGGGAATCTTTTGTCTGTGATAAGAAGCACTTTAATGCTTTATCAGTAAATAGCTATGTGGCTAATTTGAGCTCACTAGGAAAAAACAAACTGGAAATGATAGAAGTAGTACATCTGTTTTATTTGCATAAAATATGCATTTCTCTATGAATGTGCACCAAAAAATATGTATCCATGTGCAGGTTTGGTTTCATACAACACTTGTGACTTCTTACATATTAAGAGGCAAAACTGAGAAAACTGAGAAATGACAGGGCAGAGAAGCATAAACTGAGTACAGGAAGAGCGACTGAGGTAGACCTGTACATAAACGTATATACACTTGTCAGGAGGCATATGTATTTTAGGTGCTGGATGATGATTTAGATGATCTTGATGGTTCCAATTAGATGTTTGTGGATTCGCTTCTCCAGCTGATAGTACTTAATTCATTAGTGTGGTTACTATATTAAAGTCACTACCATCTATTTGCATTACTTAATTGACATTTACATTTGGACTGGGACGGGAAAGGATTTTTAAAGGGGAAAATGGACGATGTTTGTACATTTAATTTGAATTTATGCAATTATATTTGTATTGTGTTTGTATTTGCATTTATGTTTTATATAGTAAAGGCAACATTCACACTTATTAATAACACTGTCAAGAACTATTTTCTCTTGTGCATAAAACACTTCACTACATAATTATATTGTATACAAATAGAGTAATGCAATTTTAGCATTTACTACTAACATTGTCAAGTCACAGCTCTATAAAGCTTTAAATTTAGGTCTGCAGTCCCAAAGTATCTCAGCAGTTTGCAAATAAGAACAAAGGATCGTGGTGATTAAAGTTCTTGGACTTCCCAGAACAGTTCATGAAGAATTCTGTGATCCATCTGTAATCTTTGAGGTTGTACAACTTCCCAAGGTCTTAATCTTGGCAAAGCAATTCAAAAACCTCTATATGGTGTTGCTGGTAGGCTTCCATATTTAGAAAAAAGCTACAAATGATGTATTGCAAACTATATGCCTTTTAACAAGCAAATACTTATTAACAAGCAATGCATTCTGTCTCTGGATTGTGAAAATTTTATAACCTCTTTAGTGCTAAACTTCTCCAAACAGCACTAAGGGCTAGATTTACTAAGCTGCGGGTTTGAAAAAGTGGGGATGTTGCCTATAGCAACCAATCAGATTCTAGCTGTCATTTTGTAGAAGGTACTAAATCAATGAAAGCTAGAATCTGATTGGTTGCTATAGGCAACATCCCCACTTTTTCAAACTCTCAACTTAGTAAATCTAGCCCTAAATCTCTAAAGATTTGCTAGATTGCTGTCACCCATCTATCACGATTTCCTACAACCAGACTGCCCATAATGTGTGAGGTAATGCCATGTCTCTTACCCACAGGGCACAAAATGACTCCATGTACCCTTTAAATCTGTACACCGCACTGCTAACTCACTATCACAACCACTTTGCTTTATGATCATACATTTAATGTGGAATCAATCTGATACTGAATTACCTATTTAAACCACATGTCGAGCACAATGGACCAAACAGGTGTCAACAATACAATACTTAGTAGTAATACTTGTGAACAAAGGTATTCATTAGCTAAAATGCAGTCATTAAACCTTGTATTGAATCTGCGATAACAGTCACAGTGATTATACAAATAATCTACAGTAAGTATATGTTTACAACACAAATAAAATAAAATGGGATTAAAACCGAAAAATACTAGGAAACATACTAATATGTCTCCTGAAATTTGGTGAAGGAATTTTAGTAACTCACAAAAAGGAATGTTGTCTTTTTAAGTCCAAATTGAAATTACATTTTACAAAGCTCTTTGTACAAGTTAAAAACCTCTCTATCTCTATCAGACAAGGGTAGAGACCAAAGTTAGGCCTGCATATGGGGAATAGTTTTGTTTTAGATTTATGTTCTGGGTAAACAGATAAATTTAGCCATGCACAATTTCTCTATAAACTTTCTTAAACATTATAATAAAATACACACTGATGATCTCTGTGGTCAGTGTTTTACGCACATTACTTCAAAGATACCTATCATCATAATCATCAACGTTTATTTATACCGCACCACAGAATCCTTAGCACGGGACAGTCATCATGCAGATATAACATATATAAATAGAATAAACATAATAAAAGATACATTAACACAAACATGTATAGTCATGAGCTAACAATTACAGCTGGCATAGACAGAGATTTGAATTCCATGCATGCCAGTAAGACAAACTGCAAAAAATTCTGCATAAGACATGGCATCAGGGAGGCACAGGGTAAATGAACATGAAACATAGGGTAGAGAGGACTCTGCGCATGAGAGCCTAAAATTCTAGAGGGAGGGGGTAGTGAAAGAGAGTAGGAGCAAAAGGATACAATTGGATGTGGTGGATGGAGGAAGTACAGGGAGTGGACATGAGGATCTAGGAGGAGGTTGGATAGGTAAGCAGGAGCATTTGAAGGAGTGTAAGTTAGGGGGAGTCTGGTAGGGCTTGGGCCCTGATCAGTAAGCCGATTCCTGTGTACACATTATAATGATTTACCTTCAGATCTGTGCTCTTCATCTGTCGTATACATCGGCTGAAAATACCTGTCATTGTTTCACATACACATATAACAGGACCAGCCTGTCAGTGTCACACACATACTAGACCCCGTAATGTAATACAGGGGAACATGTGCATATTGTTTGAGCAATTAAAGTACATTTTACAACAAGTAGCTTTCCGTGTTATCTGTCACAAGTAGAATCTACAGGTTACAGGTCCACGAGCTCCAACTTGCATCAGCCCCAGAGAGCTGGCTGCGCTGCTTGGAGAGACAACTATTCTCTATCTCCACTAACAGCACAGCTTCACTGCAAACTCTCTGTATCTCTCATACATGTGGCAGGATCCCTGGCTGAAACAACATGAATACAACAGCACCAAGAGCAGATCCCTGGCTGAAACAACATGAATACAACAGCACCAAGAGCAGATCCTTGGCTTAAACAACATGAATACAACAGCACCAAATGTGCATACACCATACTTGCCAACTTTTCCTTGTTGGCTTCAGGGAGATTCTGGGGGAGGTGGGTGTGTGGGGGCGGGGCTTGATGAATTGCATCATTTTGGCCCCACTCCTAAACGATTGTCACAATTTTGGACAATTACAGCAGTGGGCGGAGCTAAGATGATGCAATATTTGCATCATTAAGACTCTCCCCCTCCCCACGCCACTTATCTATTGTGGGGGCGAGAACCAGGAGGTTGCCCTGCTCTCCCGGGAGGTCTCCCAGAAATGCGGGAGTCTCCCGCACATTCTGGGAGAGTAATCAACTATGCGTTAAAGAAAAGCAGCTAATGAATCTCTAGAGACTGAAGTGTCTTTTACATTTCTGTCTCCTTTACTGAAGTCATGTTGTCTTACCTGTCAGTCTCTGATTAAATCTTGGTCTCCATGAAAATGGCCACCTCCATAGGCATCAATACATGGACATAGGACACAATTTCTGAACTGTGTCATCATGCCACAGATAAAGAAGCCAACCACGTCTTGTACTGGCTCAGCATCAGGGAGAATGCCAGACTCTTCAGGGAGTGAGGGGGATCACCCCTATTTCAGGGAGTCTCCCTGACATTCAGGGAGAGTTGGCAAGTATGGCATACACTTGAGACATGCACTCACACTTTCTGCTGTTCTGCACTGTCCCCAGTGTCTCTCTGTGAATTTCCTTCTGTCAAGCACTTTGATGTCATGTGTGATGTCATGTGCTCTCAGGGGGCAGGCTCTGCTCTGGTTCTGGGGTACACAGACCTTACCAACCATTAAGGAATGGTGGAATAAGCTTAGATGGGGGTCTCAAACTATCCCTGAGGAACCCAGCATTTACACAGAGCCTCCTGCAACCGGTAAAGGCTTTCCTGAAGTCTTTGCTTTGGGGGTGTCTCTGCAATCTTCTATGCTGCAGGCTGGTCCTGTCATACCCATCCTACCAACTCAGAGTGGGCATAATGTCTGCAAAAAACACTGTTTACATGCCCCTCCAGTGTACATGTGAAAATGAGCGCTTATTTTAACCTTGGGCTTATGTGACACCCCCTGTATAGTGGACATGCAGCTCTGTCGAGAGAAGTTGGGTGGCTCTGAAAAGAGCCTTTGTGGTGTAGAACACGGGGGAAGTGTGGCTCCTGGTTACTTCTTGGAAGTAACTTTCTTCAGCTTAGCTGCAGCAGAGAAGGACAAGGAGACACATCCCGCCTACAGGGAAGAGAGAGGGGCAGCTCGAGGAACTGCATTCAGAGTAATCCTCTGAACAGAGTGACAGGGAGCTGTGAAAGCTGAGCCACTGTGAGGACAGGACAGACAGTCGTGAGATCAGTGCATACACAGTGATCGGAAGGTGACTGGAACGTGATAGGAACAAGATTATTAAACAGTACGACTAACCAAATGAAATGAAAATCAGTACTTTGGGATGACTGTCGTTCATCATGTAAGTATACACACTAAAGCGATATCTGGCCGAACAGTGTGTACCAAGACTTAGGCAGAGGGAATCATAGGGTTAGAAGATAGGGTAAGAGTAGGGGAGAGGAAGTATAAGCGAGGGGGAAGTGTTGAGGAGAGGCAAGGAGGAGCATGGAAGAGAGGCTATTGAGCAAAGAGATAAAGATCTATAAGCTGTAGAAGAAAGCAAATATATGAGTGAAAAGCCAAGATTGAACAAATTAGGAGTTAATGAGACTATTTTGTGGCTATATAATGACTGTACATACATTAAGACTAAGGGTCTGATTTATCCTTGGATGTAACCTGAACAGAACCTACCTTTAAATAAAATGCACAATGTAACTTGTATCACATAAGCCTGTATTCAAATCCATGCGGATCACAAGATACATATGTACATTTCCTATGCAGATGCATGCATGTTGAAAGCAATGGTTCTATGTTATCAAACAGTTTTGATTAAAATAACTGACTGTAGTGTCCTTCAATTACTAATTGTCTGTTGCACATGGAAATAATCATAGCTGAAATATGTTCATCCTAACAAGCTCTACAAATTGTAGCATATATATTTCTGAACAGAACTAGTAGCTGTTTTATATAAGTCAATCATACTTGCCTACTATCCCGGAAGAGTTGGCATCCTCCCCAGTCTTGCTGGAGACGGGGCTTAATCACGCGATTTGTGTAATCAAGCCCTGGCTCACGATATGCATTCCTGAATATATGGATATCACAATGGTGTCACCATGCCCCCTCCAGAGGTTTGAAGTTTCACAAATCGGCAAGTATGAAGTCAATGTGTATTTTTCATTTTTATATATTTTTTGTCTACTGGCCCTTTAAGTGTCCCATTTAAGTGAAAACAGTAGGAAAGTGTGAAACAAATTACCTTCCATTTGTAGCTATTGAATCAGACAATGTATAGTCATAGTCCTTCAAGGAAAATCTATATAAAGAGAATTTAAAGCTAAAACAAAACTTATAATAGCCCCAAGATACAAGCTTTTCATGAACCTGTCCAACTTTTCTTGAACTTGTCAAATTGTCAAAGTCATCTGATTATATTCAGTAGAAAAGCATTCTTCAATGCACATCACAATTCTTGTGTGTCACATATTTCACATCTGTAACAGAATACCAAGAGAATGACAACAGAAGCAGAACATATAACAATGGTGTTGGACCGTTAATAGCCACAAATCCCCTGGGACTGAAGCCAGACAAGGCGACAGACAGACAGTGCTAACCTAGAAAATGCATCTGGAATTGTAGTTTGAACCAGATATCCAAAAAACAAATTAAGGGTCACAAGCTAAATGTCAAATCTGGTACTGGCAGAGAAAATACCAAACTATCAGACAGGAATTGAAGTTGGGGTCACAAAGCAAATAGCCAGGGCAAGCAAAATTCAAATGTAGTCAGAGAAGAGCAAAGTACAACTCAAGAATTGACAAAGCAATACACATGGGCACCCAATCATCATCATCATTTATTTATATAGCGCCAACATATTCCGTAGCGCTTTACAATTGGGGACAAACATAATAAACTAATAAACTGGGTAAAACAGACAAAGAGGTGAGAAGGCCCTGCTCACAAGCTTACAATCTATGGGACAATGGGAGATTGACACATGAGGTTAAGTATACATTTTGCATCTTGGCACAGCCAGACTGCAAAGGTAAAAGTGACTCATAAGCTAAACGATCCTGTCACACAACAATGTTGGTCAGGGGGTAGTTGTCTTGTGTGAAATTGTGTAACAGGCAGTAACAGGCTAAAGGTAGTGAGGTTAAGAGGGTGGTTGAGGAATATTATAAGCTTGTCTAAATAGATAGGCTTTCAGAGAACGCTTGAAAGTTTGTAGACCAGAGGAGAGTCTTATTGTGCGAGGGAGAGAGTTTCATAGAGTGGGTGCAGCCCGAAAAAAGTCCTGTAACCGGGAATGGGAGGATGTAATGAGGGTGGATGAGAGACGCAGATCTTTTGCAGAACGGAGTTGCCGAGTTGGGAGATATTTTGAGACAAGAGAGGAGATGTATGTTGGTACAGCTTTGTTGATGGCCTTGTAGGTTAGTAAAAGTATTTTATATTGGATTCGTTAGACAGGCAGCCAGTGTAGAGACATACAGAGTGATTCAACAGATTTGCAAGGAAAATCAGTCTTGCCGCAGCATGCAAAATAGATATAGGTAATTACTATTACCTATAATTAGGCAATTTAACAAAGCTATTAATGGACTAATATTCCAAATGAAGGAACACATACACCAAGGTGTGAACATGCACATAGGATGTGAGGACTATTAAAAGCTATTTGGTGCCTTTATAGGAAGGAATAAGTAAAACAATTATGTGGACATGATTAGCAAAGTAGACTGCACATGCTTACAAGAGTTATAATAGAAAGAATGTATAGAATGTACATTTCAACAAAGGAAAAAGACAATATATGACGAGGGTTCAAGTATTGCCAGTTGTTTCACCCAATGTAATCCTATAAAACTAACAGCTACAGCAATTAGTGAAAGTGCTCAGACATCTGTAAATCCTGTTTCAACAGGCTATGATTTGTACCGTGTGAAATAGTTATCTGGCACAAATAAGGCTGCTTTTGCACATTTGAAGAAGGGGTAGAAGTATTGCTTTAATAATGAAGAACAGTTACACAGGGACATTTCTCAATAGGTATTTGCAGCATATGTTTGTTGTGGTGACAGTGTCTCTGGTATTTTAGCAGGTCAGCACACAAAAGACATTTTAAATTTGCCCATTTGTCTACCAGTTGTTTCTAAGCTCTAAAATACATCAAGAAATTTAAGCTCTTGTACACTTTCCTGCCCTGAACATTTTGGAAAAAGCAGTTTAAAAAAAAAAAAAACATTTCAGCAGATATATTACATGGGGGAAGATTCTAGCTGATGTTTTGAAATGCAAAGCAATGCTATATGACTAGGTATTGAAGTTCCCATTGCAATATTACGTGCCTGAAATTATAACATTATCTGTGTTTAGATCTGTTTTAAATGATTAACGAAAGACAGCAAATTTTCGCAGCCATATTGTCGTGTTCAAGGATTTGGATTTCATACACACTGAAACAACATATGTGGTCCCTGTAGTGATGTCCCCAAGAAATTTAAATAATGGGCCAGGCACGTTCATTAAGAACCACCCAAAAGCTCTTAAAAGCAGAAGGAAACACGTCTTCTTCATTCATTCTTCAACACATAGTTATATACAGTGTACGTTCGTTCACAACCGCACAGCAACAAATTCTTTACTATCATGGATACTGTTGAAGAACAGCAAGCAACTGCTTTTTGCTAGTCGCTATGGCAAGAAGACTGCAAGTACAGACCCAAAGACAAAGAAGGAGAAAGAATTGATCTTGTTGGACCAAAGAGTGGTTCCAGAGGAGAGACTCATTCTCTAATATGCCCCTGCTGCAGGAGATACGTGACTTCAGGAATTTTCTAAGAATGAATGAATGAGCCCACATTCCAGGAACTGCTCCAACTAGTCACCGCCCTGATCCAGAAGGAGGACACCCATTCAAGAAGACCCATAGCAGCCGAGCAGAGACTGATGCTACCCTGAGATTTTTGGCCACAGAAAGGACACTCGCAGATCTGAAATACAGCACAGCAATTTCACCACAAGCTCTGGGTTTGATAATATCTGAGAACTGTGATGCTATCATTGAAGTTCTGCGTGAACAGTATATAAAGGTTGGTAAAAAGAAATAGTATTAACATACACAAAGTATAAATTATATTGAAAAAGTGCATGCAATAAATACAACCAAATGAGGGGTTCACAGTTGTTCATAATGCAACACTTAGCTGTAATCCATATGGGATGCAATCCCGCTGTAGTGTTGCATGCTTGAGCTGGGTATAGGTGTAGAACAGTGGCAGATCCAGAGGAAGGGGGGGGGGGGCGATCGGGGCGATCAGTCTGAAGTCTGAAAAGCCCGTGTGTGTTCAGTAACCATACCAATGTGGACAGCAATATCGAAGAAGCTGAAGTTGTCGGGTTGACTACACTAGAGTCGGGGCAGCTTAGAAATGCAAGTCACATCGCCAAATTAAACAGGGAGGCATACCTTCAATATTTTAATGGCGAGGGTGCAGTGGCATGGCAGAAAAACACTGTATAATATGTGATAGAAGTAAAATGCTAAAAATATTTTATTCTTTTCTCATAGATACCAGCGTATTATCAGATGAGAGCTCTGAAGGAGACAAAAATATTGGTAGTCCTTTGAAGGGTGTGGTGGAGAAAATGGAGAAGCCAAATTAATATTTTCAAGAATTAAGGGCAAACATCAGTGATATGAAAAAAAAAATCAAAATACTAGAAAATAATTTCATGGAGATGTTTCATGTGTTTGAGAAGGTTATGTCACAAAGCGGTAGCCAGTTTAAAAATATTTAAACAGTAGTATATTATAGTATGAGTATATTTATATTTTTCCATGACTCTATATTTTTCGCAGGATAATTTTTGAAAACAGTTCAACAATAAATCTGCTGGATTAATAATGTGTGATTTATTTCACAGAACTGTATAATTAAACTGGCAGACATTGTATACACATTAAATACAGTATACAGCTAATTACCAATTGAGTGAAGTGTGAACACTGCGCACCACGTGGGAGAGGTACAGGCATCTGATATTTAGATACACACGCCCCCAAAGGACTCGCAGCTGGAGGAACTATCGGCAGTTGATTGTGGATTGATCAGAATTTTATACACATTACAAGATTGTAGGGTGACTGGAATCAGATTATTAAACAGTACGACCAACCAAATGAACCGACAGTTGGCACTTCGGGGTGTATACACACTAAGCCGACATCCAAACAAATGGTCACATGTCAGCTGTTTTGCACGATGATTTGATGAAAAAGCTCCAATGTGCACCTAGCCTAACTCTGCAACTAGATATCTTACCATGTCTGAGATGGTTATATAAAACAAAAAAGATTCACCTTGATTCTCGTTTCAGAGTCAGTATATGTGTAATTTCTCAAGATAAAAAGCATAAGTGCCTGAAGAGTAGGATGTATAGTATGTGGGGTATATTAAAACTTACTATTGAAGCTTGTTCATATTTATTGTGATTGAGTTCATCTTCAAGGATAGAAACTTCAATGGTGCAGAATCTAAAGGAGATCATTTATTTAACAGAGGTCTCCACATGGGGACCTTGGGCTTGGCTGTGGGGCACCAGTAGATAACGGCCCATCAAGAGGAACACAAGGTCAAGGGAGTGTTAGAGCTTACGGCTACCAAGATAAACTTTTGGATAGATTGGATAGAGGTCTTTACCTATAGCAGTCGCCTTTCCCTAGAACTAGTTGTGTTCAATGGTACTCAGATGCCCCCAGGACTTCACTCTACCATAGTAAAAATTTATCAATGGCAACCATAGTGCAGAGGTGGAGGGTAACCAGAATATAGGAGACAGATACCAGAGACAGTCCAAAGGCCGTGGGTCAGTAGCGGCAGGATAAACAGGGACAGGCCAGAAGTCAGGGCAGGTAGCAAGCATGGACAGGCAGAGGTCAGGGGTAATCAGCGTTCAGGCAGGGTCCAAAAACAAGCCAAGGAATCAGATCAAAGATAGCAGAGTATCCACAGGACCGAGCTGCTTAGCAAACTGTGTACACAGGACGCTAAAACCAGCAGGGAGGCTAAGCCCTCCCTGCCTAATATACACATAACGGCCAATGTACAGAGAGTAACCACAGTGGCAACAATCAGCCCCAGGAGGCTGTTAATCAATACTTATTGTGCACATGCCCGACTGACATAGTGCTGATTAACTGAGCATCCTGGCCGTTGCCCTGGTGATGGCCGGGACTAAGAGGGCAGAAGTTATGTCCCGGCCATTGGCAAGACCAAGTTGACAGCTGTCAATGACAATAATCTAGGTGACCAAGCACAACCCAAAATGCGAAAAAAAAATTGCTCTCATGTTGACTGCCTCAAAAACAAATCACATACTAAGAATGTTGTGGCTTGAAGTGGAGGACAAAAAGCTGCATAATACTGATTTAATCTGACTACAATTTGCTTCACCAATTTGGCATTAAACATGCTCTACCTATGTGTACTGACAGGCAACTCTCTCTGTTGCAGTTGCTTTTTCCCTGCAGCATTGAGATCCGCTGAGTTCTAATTGAAGGAGCTCAACACATTGTAACACATTAAATTAATAGCATTCACATTTAATAAACAGATCTGCCCCCAAACCAGCCCCAATATAGAATCATGACATTAAATAACTCCACATATATCACCATTATTATTATTATTATTTATATTTATAAGGCACCACAGATTCCGCAGTGTGAGTGTGAGTAAGGTTATGGGGACTAACACAGAGTGCAGCAAAAGACACGACAGGACGTATGAAGGAATCAGACAGTAGACAGACATGAGACAACAGGTAGAGAGGACCCTGCCTGCGAGAGCTTACATTCTAGAGGGAGGGGTGGTGAGAGGCATTAGGACCAACTGAGAGAAAATGGTGATGGCAGGTGAGGAAGATGATGGATAGAATGGTTAGGAGGTGGTAGGATAGGCAAGCTTAAAAAGGTGAGTTTTGAGTGAGCATTTGAAGGACTGAATGTTGGTGGAGAGTCGAGTGAGATGGGGTAGGGGGTTCCAAAAAATGGGGGCAGCATGACAGAAGTCTTGGAGGCAAGCATGGGAGGAGGTTATGGGAAGTGAATTGAGGCGGAGGTCAGAGGCAGAGCGGAGTGGCCAGGTGGGTATGTACCTCAAGACAAGGTCAAATATCTAAGGTGGAGAAATGTTGGTAAGGGCTTGTAAGTGAGGGAAAGGAGCTTGAACTGAATTTTGAAATGGATAGAGAGCCAATGAAGGGATTTACACAGAGGAGTAGCGGAAGAGGTGCGGCAGGAGAAGATGAGCTTAGCCTCAGCATTCTGTATGGATTGGATGTCAGAAAAGTGAATTAATAGCTGATACAATTAATAAAGAGCTACCACATAACCTCATGTGAGGATTCCAGGGTAATATTAGCTTTTTTGCCATTTAGGCTAGCTGATCTGCCCACAAACAGCATTATGGCTGACTGAGGACAAAGAGTTGGAAGGTACAACTGCACTTTATTGCCAGATTGCAAAACCACAGGTTAAATAGTACTCTCAAAGATAAATGCCAGGAGGTTCACTGCACAAAGAGCCTACTAAACACCTGTATCCAAAAAGGGCTTTATTTAGTCCTCTTGGAGTGATGATACAACCGCTGAGTTCCACTTTCTGCTCCTTCACCACCGAGGTAGGGACGAAAGTCCGCTATCTTCCTGCTTTTGGTGGGTGCACAGTGTGACAAATTCCATGGAGGCCTTGAAGCTCTGATCACTGGTACTATCCAAGATCAGCCCAACAGGAGCTGTGACCCCTAGTCAGTGCTATCCTGAAGTAGAGCAAGAGCTGGCAGGGTGGGGTCCCCTTTTAACCCTGGTCTGATTCCCACAGAGGTGGGGTTTCTGCAGCGCAGGTCTTAGATAATGATTCTGGTTCCTTCTTATCAGAGGGTTGTCACTTGGCTTCCCTCTGTATGGCACGCTACAGCAGGCCCCCTGTGGTGGCATGCTCCAATCAGTCTAAGGGAGCTCAATGAATATCAAAGACTCCCCACTAGAAATCCCTAATTACATTAGGAGCTATACATCCTGGAAAGTGTTTCAAGTTAAACCTTAGCAGTCTTTTCCAGGGTGGATAGTCTATGGACTGCCCGGCATTTCTGCCACAACATAGTCGACTGCTAGCAGAAAAGTCTATAAAGTCTGATTCTAGCAGTTGACACAACTCTTCAGGATGCCTCTAGTCATTTGGGTGCTTCTATGTCCTCCAGCAATAATAGCTTCTTTAAGGGACATGTTAGGGAAGCTGGCATTGCCTAAAGAGCCCACTTGGTGACATTTAAGAATACCATAACATTAGAAAACATGTCTAACATCATACAAATACATCAATTGCATGGCAAGTACTGGCAAGTGGGTATGTCAAACGGGCTTAACCTTTATGTTCAGTAGCAGTTCACCATGCTCTAACTTAAACCCTACCCTCCAAATAATCCCCACCAGCCCTCACATAACATTAATACTTCCCTCCCAAACACACTGGCTCCCAAATAACATTAATACTTTTCTCAGCCTTCACATAACATTAATATACCTAACACACCAGACCCATATTGCATTAATTTACCACTTCCATATGCCAGTTGTGAATTCACCCATCAGGTCCGATCAGATCTGGTGGTTTGTCAAAGGAAACAATAGTCCAGATGCTCTAAACTGTGTGACCTAAGGGCATTTAGGGGCACCTTACTTAACTAAGTATCTATGCTCTATGCAAATGACCTACCCTAAGTAACATATTATGTGTTAAGTAAGCCACTGCCATTATATAATAAGTTCTATACATATGCAGAAATTATTATTTATACAGTGCTTTGTTTAGAAGTGCTGAAATAATCAGCTCTGATTCACATATAGAACACATTAGATAATAGTAGTGCATTATTTAAGGAGAACTGATTTCTTCTCCCTTCTCCCTGATGACTATGAAAGATAAGGGCTTTGATGTCCCGGGCAGCAGACAACTAAACAGTTCACTTTTGGGACTGCTGACATTACATGTCATCTTAATCATTATTTATTTATATAACGTCACTAATGCCGCAGCGCTGTACAGAGACCTCACTCAAATCAGTCCCTGCCCCAATAGTGCTTACACTCTAAATTCCCTAACACACACAGACAGACAGACTAGGGTCAATTTGATAGCAGCTAATTAACCTACTACTATGTTTTTGGATTGTGGGAGGAAACCAGAGCACCCGGAGGAAACCCATGCAAATACGGGGAGAGCATACAAACTCCGCACAGATAAGGCCATGGTCGGGAATCAAACTCATGACGCCAGTGTTGTTAGGCAGAAGTGATAACCCCTAAGCCACCATGCCGCCCATGATGTCTTTTGTATGCTTTGTGCTGCACTGCATTTGTGGGGGGGCGCATGATTTCACGAGGGATCAATGACTACAACGGAGTTAATCCAATTGGGGGAGGGCATTAAGGGCTGGTTGGGATAACTGGTGGCAGGGGGAAATTAAATGGCTAAAAAGGTGAATAATGATACAGGTGGGGAGTAATGGTTAAATGGGGCTAATGCTGTAAGGGGATAAAAGGGTATGGGGGGATTAATGGCTACAAGAGGATAATATGCAATTGAAAGGGGCATATATAATCAGATGTGCACCTGGGTAAGTTTTTAGTTGCTGGGAAGGGTAGTTTCAAGGGATATGTGTATGCTATTAAATTAACTTTTGGGCTCACTAGGCGGAAATAGGGCCATTTATTAAATGTGAATGTGTCACGGTTTGATACTCTGGACTCTTGGACCTGCCCATCTTGGTGCTACTCCCAGCAGGGTGCAGACTCTAACGGGCGGAAGGTTGCGGTCCCTACTAGGAGTGTCAGGCGAGATCCCAGGGGAGTAGGTGTAAGTGGTATGTAGACACACTGGAGATAATGAGATGTAAGCTCTATAACCAAGCAGCGGAGTGAAGACAGATGCAAGATGAACAATACAAGTAGCGGTTTTAATGATGACTAAAGGTTTGAACAGAACAGTCTGTAGCATATTGACACAAGGAGAGTAATTGCAAGGTGTACAGTTCCACTAGCAGCGTAACAGGAGTAATATACAGCTTAGCAGTATAACTTCATAATTAGAAGTAGTAGTAGTATGAACAGTCCAGCAGCAGAATAGTAGCGACAAGTGCAGCTTAGGTATTTGGGACCACAATATGGCAGCACGATAAGAGAGGTACAGATAACAGTCCAGCCAGCAGGGTAACAACAATAAGTGCAGCCTAAGTGGAGTAACACGTAACACTGCTATGCAAATAGAGACAAATGCAGCAGGAACAGTCCAGTAACATAATGCAGATGAAATCAAGCAGCTTGAGGGATACAACATGTAGTGCGGCCCGGCCACAGGGATGGATGCAGAGTAGATGATCCAGACAGCACGGTACTGGAAATTGTGGAACTTGAGCAGAGAAACACATGGAGCAGCGACCCAGCGAAGACAGGTGTAGCTTGAGTAATGCAGCCCGTGGAGCGGTAACACAACAGGGTCAGGTGTAGCTTGAGCGGTACAGCCCGTGGGGCAGCAACACAGCTGTTACGGACTTACCTTATCCCCGCCGCTCCGTCCAGCCGCACTTCCGCATTCAGGACCATGTGACCGCACCCGGAGGCGGTCACATGACCACAACCTAGAGGCGGGGATTTTGAATCCCCTTCTGTATAAAAACCTCACTCTGACACTCGCTGAGTGTCAGAGCAACACTTACCTGTTCCTGGCTCCTGCTCTTCGTGGATTGCAGTGTCTTCCTGTTTCCTGTGTCTCCTGTGTGCTGATCTCTGCCTGTTTGACTTCCCTGGCTCTCTATTCCCTGTGTACTGACCCGGCTTGCTGACCATTCTCCTATTCTTGTGACCCGTGTACCGAACCTGGCTTGTTGACTCCGAGTTGCCTTCTGATTCTGCCTGACTCCATTCCTGTGTACCGAACCGGCTTGTTGACTCCGCTACCACCGCTTCACTCCGCTGTACTACATCTTGAGGCGAACCTGGGGACCGCGACCTGCGACTCCTGGCAGCGAAGCCCACCCCGCCTTGCGGCGGTTCTTCGTGAACACCGGGGAGATCGTTAGACTCCGCACCTCAGGTAAGCCAGCGCTAATCAAGATTAGTAATATAGTATCCAGAATCTGTTACAGTTTGCTCTGACCATGGATACCACAGCTAAAGATCTGTTGGAGCATTTAGTAGGAAGGATGGATAAACAAGAAGCTAACCAAGAGCAACTTTTAAAATTCCTAAATAGTCTATCCACTCGCTTGGATGTTGTCCAGAACACCCTAGTGGCTGGTGGATCACCTGGGCCGGCAGTGGCCCCTGTACCTCAGGCCGCAGCAGCAGCTTCTTCCTCGCAGCTACGGTTACCTAACCCACCTAAGTTCGATGGAGACCCTAAAAATTGCAGAGGATTTTTAAATCAATGCTCCATACAATTCGAGCTTCTACCTGGGAACTTCC
Organism: Mixophyes fleayi; assembly: GCF_038048845.1. Lineage (NCBI taxonomy): Eukaryota > Metazoa > Chordata > Amphibia > Anura > Limnodynastidae > Mixophyes > Mixophyes fleayi. The sequence continues at coordinate 283,313,611 of NC_134403.1, forward strand.
CCTCCGGAAAAACGAAAGTGGCCTATGTGATTTCGTTATTGTCCGGTCAAGCTTTAGCATGGGCTTCCCCCTTGTGGGAGAGGGACGACCCCATTCTACATAACTTCAACCTCTTCTTGTCCACCTTCAAGAAAATATTTGATGAGCCAGGAAGGGTGTCCAATGCCGCTTCCGGCTTACTACGTCTCCGCCAGGGAAACCAGTCTGTGGGGCAGTATGCGGTCCTCTTCAGAACCATGGCCTCTGAACTTCGCTGGAACGATGAGGCTCTAGTAGCTACATTCTGGCAGGGCCTTTCAGACCGAATCAAAGACGAGTTGGTATCCCAGGAACTCCCTACGTCTTTGGACGACATTATCTCCCTCTGTGTCAAAGTTGATTTGCGTTTCAAGGAACGTAATTCTGAGAAGGAACAGTCGCGGCGTAGCATGATTCGCTTGGCCCCCAACTTCCAAACCCCTGTTCTTCCCCCTGAAGAGCCCATGCAACTTGGGAGGACCCGCTTATCAGCCGAAGAGAGGGAGAGGAGATTTCGGAACAAGCTGTGTTTATATTGTGGAGAGAGTGGCCATCTTCTGAGTTCTTGTCCCAAACGCTCGGGAAACGACAGGGCCTAACGAGTTCTGGAGCTGTGTCGTTGGGCCTCTTTTCTCAGTGTCAGTCAGTTCCCAATAGTAATGATTGCCTGTCTATTCCCATTTCCCTTCAGTTAGGACAAAAGACCTTCCCGCAGTCGGCTCTTCTAGATTCCGGAGCCGCAGGAAATTTCATTTCTGCCACAGTAGTTAAACAATTCGCTATTCCCACACAAGCCTTGGAACAACCCATCTCTCTGATGGCCATTGATGGGGGAAGAATCCCTGAGGGGTCCATCCTGGTACGCACTATTCCTCTTCTGCTTCAGATAGGAGCCCTTCATCGGGAGAAGATTTCTTTTCTAGTAATACAAAGATCTACCAACCCAGTCATCCTAGGACTTCCTTGGTTTCGTGCCCACTCTCCCACCTTGGATTGGAAATCTGGTCACATATTGTCCTGGGGACAGTCCTGCTTCTCTCGCTGCCTACAGAGAGTGGTTCCCCCGAATAGTCCCAGACGTACCCAAGAATTTCCTGTGACTCTCCTGCCTGAGCCATACCAAACCTTCTCTGATGTTTTCTGTCAACAAGAGGCCACTAGACTTCCCCCTCACAGAATCTGGGACTGTGGCATTGATCTGATACCTGGTAAACCCATTCCCAGGGGCCGTGTTTACCCCCTTTCCCTCCCGGAATCTAAGGCTATGGAGGAGTACATCCAAGAAAATCTAAACAGGGGCTTCATCCGCAAGTCTGCCTCCCCAGCTGGGGCTGGCTTCTTCTTCGTAAAAAAGAAAGATGGGGGCCTCCGCCCTTGCATTGATTACAGAGGCCTGAATGCCATTACCGTTAAAAATCGGTATCCACTGCCACTGATTTCTGAACTATTTGACCGGATCAAGGGTGCCACCATCTTTTCTAAACTTGACCTCAGAGGAGCGTATAACCTTATACGCATTAAGGAGGGGGATGAATGGAAGACGGCGTTTAACACCCGAGACGGCCACTTTGAATATCTGGTCATGCCTTTCGGGCTATGCAATGCCCCAGCCATATTTCAGAGCTTTATGAATGAGCTGTTTCAAGACCTCTTGTACCAATCTGTAGTCATCTACTTGGACGACATTCTCATCTTTTCTCAAGATCTAGCATCTCATCGTACTCATGTATTGGAGGTCCTCTCTCGTATCCGAAGAAATCAGTTATTTTGCAAATTAGAGAAATGCACCTTCGAGCAGAGACAAATTCCCTTCCTGGGATATATTATTTCGGGCACCGGTCTACAGATGGATCCCACAAAATTGAAAGCCATACTTGACTGGCCCCAACCTTCAGGCCTTAAAGCCACTCAACGCTTCCTAGGATTCTCCAACTATTATCGTCAATTTATCAAGGGGTACTCCTCTCTCGTGGCTCCCATCACAGCATTGACCCGCAAATCTGCTGATGCTGGTATTTGGTCCTCTGAGGCTATCCAAGCCTTTATATTATTAAAGTCTCTCTTTTCATCCGCACCCATTCTTCAACAGCCAGATTGTTCTCGTCCCTTTGTCCTGGAGGTAGATGCCTCTTCTGTTGGCACAGGAGCCGTACTATCACAGCGAGGTCCTTCTGGAAAACTTCATCCCTGCGGATTCTTTTCCCGTCGCTTTTTACCTGCTGAGAGGAATTATGGGATTGGCGACAAAGAGCTCCTGGCCATCAAATTGGCTCTCTCCGAATGGAGACATTTACTAGAAGGAGCGCAATTCCCTATCACCATATATACCGACCATAAGAATTTGCTTTACTTACGCACTGCCCGATGTCTAAATCCTCGTCAAGCAAGGTGGTCCTTATTCTTCTCACGCTTTGATTTCAACATCACTTTTCACTCAGGATCTAAGAACACGAAGGCAGACGCCTTATCTCGCTCTTTTGATCCAGCTGACATGGAATCCTCGGAAGATAAGAAATTCATTGTAAATCCATGTCAAGTATTGGCAGCTACACACCTGAAAAAGGGTTGTCCTCCAGGCAAAACATTCATCTTGCCACATCTACGCACCCGGCTCCTTCACTGGGCTCATCACTCACTCTTCTCTGGGCATGCCGGCATTCGCAAGACCTGGGACTTATTGTCCCGAAGCTACTGGTGGCCTTCCTTGCTGGAGGATGTGAAGAGATTTGTTGCTGCTTGTTCCAAATGTGCTCAACACAAGACCTCTAGGAAGAAGCCTTATGGATGCTTGCTCCCATTACCCATTCCTGATTACCCTTGGTCACAGATCTCCATGGATTTTATCACGGACCTTTCCCCTTCCAAATCCTGTACTGTAGTGCTTGTGGTCACGGATCGCTTCTCTAAAACAGCCCACTTTATTGCTCTCAAAGGCCTTCCTTCTTCCTCCTCCTTAGCCGATATTTTTATTAAAGAAATATTTCGCCTCCATGGCTGTCCTCAACATATTGTCTCCGATAGGGGATCACAATTCATATCAAAATTTTGGCGGTCTTTTTGTAATAAATCCGGGATCAAGCTTGACTTCTCTTCCGCATATCATCCCCAGTCCAATGGGGCTACTGAGAGAACCAACCAAGAATTAGAGAAGTTTCTCAGAATATTTATCTCTAGTAACCAAGACAACTGGGTGGACCTTCTCCCTTGGGCCGAGTTCGCCCATAACAACCATTTTCATGAGGCCATCTCTAACTCCCCCTTTTTTGTTCTGTATGGCTGCCATCCTAGACTACCCACCTTCTCTCAAGTCTCATCTTCTGAAGTTCCAGCAGTGGACTCTCTGGTTCGTAACTTCTCTGATATTTGGGAACAAACCAAGACAAACTTAAAACAAGCAACTACTCGTTCCAAAAAATTCTACGATAAAAGGAGAAGAATGACTCCAAGTTTTGCAGTTGGTGACAGGGTATGGCTATCCACCCAGAACATTCGTTTAAAGGTTCCCAGTAAAAAATTTGCTCCCAAGTTTATTGGCCCATTTGCTATATCTGAGATTATTAATCCCGTAGCCTTTAGATTGAGTCTGCCTCCCTCCTTACGCATACCCAATGTCTTCCATGTCTCCTTGTTAAAACCGATGGTAACCAACAGATTCTCCACCTCATCCAGAACTCCTCCTCCTGCTGTGGATCGGGATCAAGTGGAATACGAGATTAAAACTATCCTAGATTCTCGTAAAGTTCAAGGTGCCATACAGTTCTTGGTGGATTGGAAGGGTTACGGCCCTGAGGAGCGCTCATGGGTAAGAGCCATTGACCTACATGCTCCCCGTCTACTTAAATCCTTCCATAAAAAATTTCCTTTGAAACCCTATTAGGTGTTCGGAGTCCACCTTTATGGCAGGGGGTACTGTTACGGACTTACCTTATCCCCGCCGCTCCGTCCAGCCGTACTTCCGCATTCAGGACCATGTGACCGCACCCGGAGGCGGTCACATGACCACAACCTAGAGGCGGGGATTTTGAATCCCCTTCTGTATAAAAACCTCACTCTGACACTCGCTGAGTGTCAGAGCAACACTTACCTGTTCCTGGCTCCTGCTCTTCGTGGATTGCAGTGTCTTCCTGTTTCCTGTGTCTCCTGTGTGCTGATCTCTGCCTGTTTGACTTCCCTGGCTCTCTATTCCCTGTGTACCGACCCGGCTTGCTGACCATTCTCCTATTCTTGTGACCCGTGTACCGAACCTGGCTTGTTGACTCCGAGTTGCCTTCTGATTCTGCCTGACTCCATTCCTGTGTACCGAACCGGCTTGTTGACTCCGCTACCACCGCTTCACTCCGCTGTACTACATCTTGAGGCGAACCTGGGGACCGCGACCTGCGACTCCTGGCAGCGAAGCCCACCCCGCCTTGCGGCGGTTCTTGGTGAACACCGGGGAGATCGTTAGACTCCGCACCTCAGGTAAGCCAGCGCTAATCAAGATTAGTAATATAGTATCCAGAATCTGTTACAATAGCTGAGACAAGAGCACCTTGAGTGGTATAGCCCGTGGAACAGCAACACAGCGGAGACAGGTGCAGCTTGAGCGGTCAAGCCCGTGGAACAGCGACACAGCGGAGACAATTGCAACTTGAGCGATGTAGCCTGTGGAAGAGCAACACAGCGGATACAGGTGCAGCTTAAGCAGTATAGCCCGTGGAACAGCAACACACAGCAGAGGCACTGACGATCAAAGTAGACACACAGGGAATAGGCAAGATCCTAATCAGACAGGTAACTTGATCAACAGGCCCAGAGGAAAGGGAGGAAGTGCCTGTTCAAGTTTAGAGCCAGAACCAGTAGGAAACTTGCAAAGGACAGACAGGTACTAAGTCTGCGCATGTGCAGATCATCGCCAGGAGCTAAGGTATGTTTAATGAGGAACAGGTGAGTGTCTTAGTCTTCGGTTATGGAAGCCGAATGAGCGCCGTGTGACAGAATGCTATACAATTAATGTCGGGGCTGGTTGCAGGGGGGAGGCCTAGTTATTCAACGATGGTGCAATTTATTTAATGTTGGGGTTGATTGGGGGAGGAAGGCATAGAGTTTTCTCTCATTTAAAGGCTTTCCCTATTTCGTGTACTTATCCTTTTTCCAAAGACAGCCCCAACATTCCAGGATCCAGACAAGCAGCAACTGAGCTTAATACACGAACAGCAGCAGGTAGTGAAAGCTGCAAGAAAAGGTAGGGGAGCAGGACACTCTGTCCATTGTTCTCATTCTGGAGAGGACAGTTCCCACTTTGGATGACTGAGCTGATCAGGTATATCCCGCTTTACACTGCTCTGTTCATGTAGGAGGAACGGCGTGGGCTTAACCGTAGTGCCCACAGCATTGCCCATTTATTTCAAGGGGATAGAAATGGGTTGGAGAGAGGCCTGCCACTATCTAAAATAATAGCCACATCCCTAGCATGTTGGTTATGCCTACTCTAGTGGCATGGCATGGATAACATCCTCTAGAATCCTTTGGCTACTCCTGAAAATTAATGGGGGATTATATGACTATAGGGGGCATGAATCATTACAGAGAGACATAAACGATTAAAGGAGTGGATAAATGATTACATGGGGCATAATGAACAATGAAGGGGCTGCGAAACGGCATTTCCGAATAAATAAATATATATATATATATATATATATATATATATATATATATATATATATATATATACAAGTTAACCCTTGCATGATACTTATGCATTCTAGTCAAATCAAGCTACTTAAGGTCTTAAAAAGGTTCTTGTCATGCATTTGGGCCTAGCCCAGGCCTCCTCAGGGGAAGAGCGTTACTTCCCGATGCAAGCGCCCTTTTTAATGTGTGTTCATGAGGTAAAATTACCTCACGAAAATGAGTTTGACCCCTCAACTCGTAAATTTAGCCTTTACTACCCCTCCCACGGGGGGAAGGGGAGGATGATGGAAGTAAACTGACTTCACTATTCTAAATTTTTTGTCAAATACTGTCAGTATACCAAATTTCAGGTCAATTGGATGAGCCCTTTCTGAGAAAATAGTTTATTCCACACACACACACACACACACACACACACACTAACACACGCCGCTACACATGTGTGTTCATGAGGTAAAATTACCTCACGAAAATGAGTTTGAACCCTCAACTCGTAAATTTAGCTTTTACTACCCCTCCCACGGGGGGAAGGAGGGATGATGGAAGTTAACTGACTTCACTATTCTAATTTTTTTGTCAAATAATGTCAGTATACCAAATTTCAGGTCAATTGGATGAGCCCTTTCTGAGAAAATAGTTTTTTCCACACACACACACACTAACACACGCCGCTAGGCTTTTACTTTTATATATTAGATAATGCTAAGAATTTAGTAGGTCAGTGTATAACTCCGCCCAGCAGGTGGCGCTGCAGCTTGTTTGTTTTTTTCCCCACACAGACTTACACACGCCGCTAGGCTTTTATATTATATATATATATATATGTATATATATATATATATATATATATATATATATATATATATATACATACAAGTTAACCTGTGCATGATACTCATGCATTCTAGTCAAATCAAGCTACTTAAGGTGTTAAAAAGGTTCTTGTCATGCATTTGGGCCATAGCCCAGGCCTCAACCACCAACCACTCCCCACTGTCACCCCCGGCAACCACTAACCACTCCCAACTGGTACTTCTCCTTCAAGAAATATATATATATTTTTTAAAATCTTTATAAACACTTTTAACAATTAACAAATTAAATTAACAAATTAAAAACATCTTAGGTATGGATGTTATTTAACTGTATGTTGCCTCTTATGAGCTATAACAACAGATTTAGGTGTTAATTTAACTTTTTGACCTTGCATTAAGCATAATAAACTAATGTGTTAGCACTTATATTTGCATATCATTTGCATCAGCTTATCCTTAAGGTCCCGAGTTTTAAGTAACTACAAAGCACTACCTAAACTGGAGGAAGAACCTTACTTATTTAGAACTAGAGCATAACCAATAAGTATTAAGAAGATCTGAAAGGTGTTAACAATCTATTAAGTTCTACTTATATTCAGTAAGTGAGTATGGAGAATCTGGGAGAATGCTCTTTATCATTACTGTATTTTGATTATGGCTTGTGTGGTTTGCCTGCCACGATTGCACAGCAGGCAAAGGAACCTTTGTAAATAAACATGTGCTGCTGTTCATAAAACAGTATTAAACTAGTCTCACATGTGCAGCTCTGCATTTGTCTGGATCAGCTAATGATCCCATTGATGCACGGAGTTAGTGACTGACCTGGAAGGAGGAAGAGCACAATTTATATTCAGGAAAAGTAAACACTTTATGTGTATGGCAAAATGGCCACAGAGATTTTGGTTATTTGGTGATCAGGCAGAATGATTGGTTTGAGTCATTTGCTACTAAAAAATCTTCACTAATAGCAACAAGAGGAGCATTTTAATAAAATTATTAAACAAATCAAGTTGCACAATATTTAAATACAAATATCTTATTATGGTTTTCATTTAAATGGGTTGTCATGTGGCCTTAGTACACCTGCACTCCCCCCTCCCCCACTAGGTATTCCACACCATCATTAAACCCACCTGGAAAGTAGTTGGGTGTGAGGGATTGGTTGTTCTTTTTAAATTGTTGCCCAGTGCTTACTGAATGATGGAGGAATTAAGATCTTGGGTATGAAGAGCTGCAGCCACCATCTAGAGATGGGATATATGTGAGTGAAAGACCTACCTGAGTTAGATATTGTTTAGCTGAACAATTAATGGGTGTACTTCTAAAACTATTTTAACACTTGCTAATACTAAACCTTTGTTTCATATATAGTGGTTATGCAATATAAGTAGGGGCAGATTAATTTAAGCTCACAGAGGTGCAAGCAAAAATAAGGAATGTTTTATGTACTGTAATACCTAGCAAATGCATGCAGGTATCTGACCCATAGACTGAACAATTAAGGGTATTAAAACTGTATTTTGTCATTGTTTGTAGCTTTGTCTATAGATCTGTAATTCTATAATCACTTCTATTTCTAAGGGGTAGATTCAGTTAAGCAGAAGTTTCCATTGGAGCCTTGCATACTATGGTCCTGCTTGTATTATGGTACAAAAAGCATAGCTTGGCGTGGTACAAGCAAATATAAGAAATGTTTCAGTACCATAACATCTTGTGAGGTTCCTATGGAAACTTGTGATTAATTGAATCTGACCCTAAGTGTTTGGACTTCTATTCCATTATCGGATGTTTTTGTGTAGAGGCATTCAAGTGGAAATAAACATAGAAACCGTATATAGGCCGGTAATGTTTATTCTATGATGCAAACAAAACTGGATCCATGACGTCTTATTTTTTGTCTTCTTGCTAATTTATACATTGTCATCTTATAACATGTAAAACAATATTTACCTTTTCTTTGCCTATTAATATATTATCACATATGTGAAAAGAATGCTATTGTAGTTATAATTCAGTAACACTAAATTATTCATGAGCTTGGTAAATAATGTAAGGAATAAATGTAGAATTTATTATATATGTGGGACACAGATGGTGATGAAGCATGAAACCAGAAAATTAATATTTTGATCATTTTCTTTCATGCCATGCTCCATCATTTCACCAGTGTTTAGTGAAACCACTGAGCAAATGTGAATTGATCAACAGAAGAGCCAGTAATTGGGTGTCTGTTTTCTTAGCCCAGACAATTCTTGAAAGTTGGGATGTGTGCCAAATTGTTTTAAAAGGCAAAATGTGGTGAGTTTGCTGCTATTTCTGCAAACTATTCTTTAGCTGCACAATGCACCACCTACATTGGATCAGTGTCTGAGAGGTAGTGCCAGTAGCAGCTAAGTTATTTGTATAGTTTTATGTTCCATTGTTTTTGTTTGCAGTATACACATAAAATACAAAGACTGCACAAGAACCTCAAAAGACTAACTTGTGACTCTTGCACTTAATACAGAGTGCACATCACTTTTCATCTGTAAATAAAACATTATAATACCTGATTACTTTGGCATAGGCAGCACAAATAAGTTTAAGCCAAACATCTGCTGTGTCTTCCATGTATGCTATGCAAAACAATGTTGGTAATTATGACTGATGTGTGCAATTATGGTTTTCATTACAAGACCATACATACTATTTTATCAAGCTGAATCCACAAAATATTTCTGCAATGATGTAAGATTATAATATAGACTACAAATGTTTTGTATGCAATAAATTGGATATACTGAATGCTTACATTGAGGCTAGTTGTGTTTGCAGCAGTGACATTTCTATGTATCCTGCAAATCTTAAAGTTGTCACTGGCCCTTTAATAAGTTAAATTAGATGTATCTCTGGCTCCCATTCATTTTTATTTATTTTTATGACCCACCACCTAACTATAATATTATTATAGTGTTGTCTATAGCCTAGGCTAGTCTCTCTAAATTCCAGGCCTCCTGTACCCCCATGTCATGTTTTGTGTGTTTTCACCTGTAGAAACACATAGGATAATTGCTGATCCTGTCAAGTTATTCTGAGCATGTTTATTGAAATTATCAAATAACTTCTTGATTTACCCTTAACTTTGGCAAACTCATTGTCCAAAGGTTCTAACTATTGAGACTTGACTGCTATGCAAAACTCTTGTAGAGACACAGAGGACCTGCACACAGTGATTTCAAATGAACAAAATTGTAAAAACATTAGCGTCCTTTTACAAAGCACAAAACATTCATTAGCTGTGAAAAAGCAACCTTGGACCGAGCACGATCCTCAACTTGAGCAAGATGCTGGTGTTCCTAGTAATGTATGAAGTAGATGCACATTGTGCCTCATTTTAGGGGGGGGGGGAACAAAAAGAGAAACTGGATTTATTTTTGCTAAGCTAAATTATTGAAAGATCATATAGGCATGGAGGCATTCTAAATGATGCTCATTGCTGGTTGAAGGGGACACATGGCCATTTTCACTCTGCAAAGGGACTTGAAGTTTGCAGAGATGAAAATGTTGGTGTCTTGTTCTATACTTTTAGTGGAACCCATTTTGAGTTTTGAAATAAAATAAAGCTTCACGCATACAAAGTTGCCACATGTAATAAAAGCAGTATTCCCTAACTACTAATTAATTTAAGCCATAAATGAAGCTAAACCTAGGAGTGGGCACAGTCTGCGTGGAGCTTGTGTATCCTCCCAATGCTTGTGTGCGTTTCCACTGGGTTTCACTTTCTTCCCAGAGACCTAATGGAAGGTTGTCACTTCTGACAAAATGTAATCTTGGGGAATTATTTATCAAGGATCAGATTTTCTGAGATTTTTCCTGAGTGATTGAAAACTACAACTTTATTAAAGGCAAAACTGCCTGATGTTTGTGTGGCAGATAATTTAGTCTAAGCTCCTATGGGGCAAGAACAGAGGTGAACAATTAAAACATTCTCTGTAAATTGCTGTGTAAAATGTAGGTGCTATATAAAAAGGGCAATGTTTTTGGAGAATTTTTATGATTTGGGGGGGGGGGGGGGGGGTCTGTGATAGGACATTTGCATTTCAATATGATGGTATAGCGCATCTCTTCAGATCTTGTCACCTAGGTACACTGTTGGCTCCTACTGGGCATACTATGCTTGCGCATGGTGCAACACCAAGGTGCATTGTGGTGCACTTACTAAATTATCTCTTTTAGTTTCATTTTGCTTTAAATAATTAAAAGTGCAAAACTTTAAAATCTTTATTACCCTTTTAAGAGAGGGATCATTTCTGTCTTTTAATCTGTAGTCTTGGGATCAGAATTTTATAGCATACTTCAATGAAATGTATAAAAGAGATCCTACAGAACAAAATAACTTGTTGCTATGAGCAGCTACTGGTTATTGTAAAAACTTATGCAGGAAAAGCATAAGATAATAAATTAAGGACCTGAAGTTAATGCGTTGAAAAACTAAAAGTTCCCAGATAGTACTGTTTCTATAGCAGCCAAAAAAATAGGTCCTGTGAGTAGGGCATAACAAGAGGAAGAGCTTACCAAATGGTAAGAGAGCGTATGTTCAGTAACTATCTTTACTTGGCACTAGATAAGGCTTTGCATAATAAACTTGACAACAAATGACTTTGCACTAGAAATAGTTCTCTAAATTCGGGTTATAATAAACTGAGCAAATCTGATGCCAAGCAATATCTATCACATCCCTGACATAATTTAGCGTTGTATAATTGGCAAAAGATATGGCTCAACCTCTTCGCAAGTAGTAGCACCTAAATGTAAGATCTATTTCTTTTTTTTTTTTGAGGCTTGCTCATACTCTAAGGGGTGAATTCAACCCCCCCCCCCCCAGAATAGCGCTGCAATAAATTTACTACCATTACTGTAAAGGTACCTTGGATTTCTCTGAGCCCTGAGCAGAAAGCCGGCGTTGAAATTACCGTAATAACGGCAATGGTGCGCAGGCTGCTTTACTTACAGTAACGCGTCCAATTAAATTCCCCCCTAAGTGTCTCTGGAGCTTGCCCTGCTAGATATTTACGGATTTGGTTCTGCAGAAGGCTGCTTTGCAGGTACATGCAGTCAGTCCTGGTTTGGTGAACACATAACAATTGCATAATTCCTGAGGCACTAAGGGAAAGCTTCAAAAATGATCTGAAGCAGTAGATGCTTTAATGTGTTAATGCGGTAACACTCCTCCTTCCTAACTTAATTAGGCGTAGTTTTAAATAAATAGAAAAGAGGTGATTTTTGTACAAAGGGGTCTGTATAATACAGCTGGGAATGTGGTAATCTACCAGTTGGCTGTTAATGAGGCAAGTAAAACTGGATTTTCACCATTGGTTTAACAATCAATAAGCCAGAACCCACTATTGATTTCTACCAATTTTATTTAATGCTGGTTATCAGCACTTTAAAATTTCTGTGAAATCCTTATATTTGAGTAGGTGAATTTAAGCAAATCGCACACAATGATCTCTTGGTTACCTTGGTGCATTACAAACCCCATTATGATACATTACTTAACTTTGTTATAAACATGTTTATAGATTTTCTTTAGTCCTAGTCAATAAATGACTGCTAGACCCAAAAATAAGAATATATATGGAGAATATTACATTCAGTATACAAAATATGAGAAGCTAAGTGAAATTTGCCAATATTAAAATAATGGAGACCTTTCTGGGGACAACACTCTAAAATCTGAGACTGTTATTGCAAACAAGATATTTTCCCAAACACTGGTATTTCATTCAACTGTCTGGCATAATTACTCGGGTCAGGTATCTGCCAGTGTGACACAAGCAACTTTGGCAGGTTTGCCACCGGGAGATGCAGAGAGCAGGTGGGTGCCAGGCTTGGTGAATCATGTCGTTTGACCCTACCCTCTAAACATACCATCAGCTCTAGCCTATTATGGTAGGCAATGGGGCCACGATGGCAAATATTTGCATCATAAACCCCGCCCTGACATTTAATTAAGTAGGTGTCCAGGACCCTGGAGGTTGCCCTGTTCTCCCGGGAGTCTGGAAAGACTCCCAGACATTCCAGGAGAGTAGGCAACTAAGCAGAAGCTGCAAGCTATGTGTTTATAATTGGTTGCTAGTGCTCTGCCTTAACAGCTGGAAACAAATGTAATGCTACCAGCTGCTCCTATATGCTTGCCCTTGGTGGATTCACCAAAGTGGAGTGAGCAATAATATACTGTCTGGGACATTGGAGCAGTACAATATACTGGAGACATTTGGCCACTCAGTGGAGGCAGATTTTGAAAATCGCCATGGAGTTGTCATTCACTTCTAAAACTGTTTAAATTTGTAGAGCATGCATATGTACACACATTCTACAAGCCCCTAATTTTTCTTATACAAAAATAAAATTAATGTGTGTAATTTTTTTTTATGCCCTGATTTGTTTTCAGACTTTAAACTGTTACTTGATTGTGGCGGTTCAGTTTAACAATATAAAACACATGGGGGGGGGGGTTGACCTTTATGTAAATGTTACACATTTACCATGTAACAGTCTCTGCGACTTCAGTAGTCTTCAACTTCTATTTTGTCAGGGTTACGCATTGTAATGAATTGCTCTTTTTCAAAAGGAAAAAATGTGACACACTGTGATTAGTGCTACACAATGGTGACAAATCATTATTTATTTATATAGCGGCAGGAAATACCGTAGCACATATGTAGGAAAGGTGAATTACTAGAAAATACTTCTATGGTTTGACATCTCCTTATGGAGAACAGCAGTGTTTGGAGCGGATCGCCACATTTGTAATCTCAAGGCTATTTATTATTGGAGAGATCTGCTGTTATCCTCCAATCTACTGTGGTCCCAGCTTCTTCAATTGCAAATCCAGTCCGCATAGGTGTCTATGGGGATTGTGATTTTGCCCAGTTCATCAAGTTCTGAAAGAAAACACTATAAGCAGATCTAACCTATGGGGAGAGCGACCTTTGGCTTCCTCCCTGGCAGGCTTTGTGCTTCTTCGCCTCGATCCAACCCCCATCCCCATCCCCATCATAAATGTAGCCATGCCATTAAGTACTTGTTAATAAACCGATTACAATAATTTTACTATAAATTATTTACCAGAACAGGCAACTATTGGGCACCTAAATGAATAGGCTGAACTGGCATATGTTTCATTTTAGCTGTTTTATGTGTTTTGGCACTCGCTGGGTTTTATGACCTCTAACTTGAAGTTTGCTCAAAGACCTGATAGTCTGCCAGGTTACAATGTGTACCAAGCCAGCTATATTTGTATATAGTTGAGTAACATTGCGATGTCTGTGTCTCCTCCTTTATCCAGGAACTAAATGGTTCTATTTGGTATCACGCAATATGTGTAAGTCTTGTGTGGTACAGGAGGTCTAATTATCACAAGCCTTTCGTCTCAATATGTTGTATATAAACTGTTCGGGGAAATACTGGAGTACACATGCGTGGGAGAATGTTTGTACACGCCCCTCTGCCTACGTCATTAGCCATCTCTCCGCCCCCTGCTCTGACGTCTTTAGGAAAGTTCCATTAGTAAAGGGAACAGTGTCCTCCTGATCGATTGGTAACGCCTGCATTGGTGTATCCAGCTTCCATTCGTCGAGCCTGGTGGTGTCGTTGGCCGTGGAAGGTTCCCGGTGCCTCTGCCGCTCCTTGTCTTCCGAAACGGACCCTCATCCCCCGGGACCCGTCACTCGGAGCCGGCGCTTGGACTGTAGGGCATTGTGTATTGGTCCGGCAGGCTTCGGGGCCCAGTAACGGAGTCCGGGGGAGAGGAGAGGGTGGCAGGAGAGGAGCCTAATAACGGGGAGCCGGACACGGCAGGGGGACGGAGAGTCGCACACACGGTGACCGGGCCTGTGCGACTCGTGAAGAAAGCACCGGGGCGGGGGACGCTGCTGGGTCGTAGAAGAACATTGACAGGCTCGGCCCGATCTCGGAGTTATCCCGGGGCGGGTAGACTAAGGTTTCCTCCCCTGGGTTTGATGATGAACCCGCGGCGGGAGTCCGGACCTTCCCCGGCAGCTCCTCTCACCAGCGGCTGAGCCTAACAACACACCAGCGGTGAGTATCCACCGGCCAAACCGCAGAGGGGGTATTGTGTGAGTCTCCTATCTGACCCGGGCATGTAATGTGCTGGAAGTATCAGGTGATCTGACCATGGTACACACTGCCCTTCTTGGTCTTATATGGGCCTGGCCTGGCAGGTATTGTTCTAGTGACATGGTCCTACTCGGCTTATAATGTGATCCCCCTACTCCTTGCTAGTATTATAGTCCCACCATGACATCCTCCATAACAGACTGATAAATGTAAGGCCATAGGCTGAGGAGCAAATGTCATGGCTCAATTACTTTGATGCGATTGTTTAGCGTATGAGTATGATGTGGTTAGATGTAGGCACTGCCAGTCACACCACACATTGCGCACTATATACTCCATAAACTAAAGTTCCGGAGCATGCAACCTAGTGGGATAAAAACAATGCTCTAGAGCAGAATGGCTTGTATGGTGGTTTGTCACCAGGCACTTTTCTAGATGAGTGAATTGTTTTTGCAAAAGACCTCTAGTGTGTGCAGAGCAGTAAATGCAGAGCTGTTTATTAGTAAACTTCCATGACTGAAAAGGTTTGACACTTAGGTCACTAAGTTTATTGGCTTCTGATGTAGAGATAATTATATGTTGAATATTAGAAACAGTCTTTATCAAGATGGGCTGTTTCTTTGTGTACTCTTATTTAGCCACACACCTTACAGTACTGACACACACACACACACACACACACACACACACACACCATTAAATGTGTATAAAATATTAGTACTGTATATAAACTGGTGACTACCATCTAATAACACCCACCCTCTTTATATATTAATATTGCAGTTAAGTTGTGGTACATTTTTATAATCTTGAATAGCTTCATACAGTAAATGTCAAAAGAACGTCTTTAATGACAAATAAGGTAACTTTTTTTTTTTGTTTCATTAAAGCAGATTAAGAAACTACTGGTTTCTCCTTGAAGTAACCAAATAGTATTAGCATTGTTGTGCAAAATTTGCAGGGGTTTATATTTTCCACTTAATTTGAAACAATTGGCCATAAGCTATAATGGGTTATTTTGTACAATAAAGATAGCCATGTGTGGCTGCTCTTGAAGTTCTGATTCAGCTCAGTAAATTTACCAATGGGACTTCTACCTGTTGGCAGATGACAGGACTACAGTAGGATGCTTTCCTGTAAAGGCTCAGTTCCATGACTGTTTTTGTTCTATTCGGAAACACCTGGTGGCCATTAAGAAATGCAAGATTCCTCTGTTACATATGTAAATGAGAGCAACTACAGAAGGGCAACATGGGTTTATTGGCAAAATGTCTACACCATCCCAGGTAATGAATGACTGCTTTCTGTTTGTTCTTGAGGACAGGGGAGGATGGGCAGGGCAAGACTTGACTCAGCAGCCTATTGGGAACATATTAAGGGGGGATAAAAAAAATGCAGATTGCCCAGCCCAAGGTAGCACACTATGGCACTGGCCTAGGGGTTAGATGCCCCAAACACCCTCCCCTCTCCCATGATCCCCAGCCTACCCCTGGGACCAAACCAGTTGAGCTAAACTGTTCTTATAGTGGTCATTGGTATTGTTTGTGTTTAAAATACATTGTCTTCCCTTGATCAGTGGTAACCAAAAGTTTATTTTATTTAAACTTTCTCTCTATTATATTGTATCTGGGAGTGAAAGGTGTGCATCTAGGAATGTTGCTGCACAATTTTTAAGTTCATCGTAGTATTTTTCACTTTGCCAACGAGGTTATTGCATAAAAATGCTTCATGGTTTTTTTTTTGTAGTTTTAATCTGTGAATGTTGCGTTTTAGCATCTTTGTTTTTATAAATGTGTACTAACTGGGGATAGCAAAGGCCCCATATAGCTGTTCAGGCATATGGCAGATAGAATTCTGATTCCCCCCCCCCCCCCCCACATACATCAAGGGGTGCTCCAGCTCCTAAAAGAGGATCAGGGTGTGACATATGGTTTCTGTATGTGAATGTGTTTTGTTTCTCTTATGTATTTATTGAGCTGTAAACAATCCTTGAGGCTTATATGTTGCAGCCATTAGAGAAACCATTCCATAGGTTTTCGAAAACCTATTTCTTGTTCATCAGACAAGTGCTAGAAAACAAAGCTGGTAATCTGAATGACTTATATGCAGATAGTACTTAAACTGCATCTTTCCATTCCCTCTTTATTCTCTTGGATTTGCTCCTATATTGTGTATAATTCTGGAAACGTACTTGTAGGCTAGGAGGGGTTCATATGTGCAACCTTCCATGACCATCTAACAAAAGTTAAGCCATACTCCTAACTTACTGCCCCCACCCCCTGGTCAATTTCTTCATAGAATTTTTTTGTTTTTAAATGCTTCTAAAACTACTCCAACATGTGCTGCATTGATTCTGAGGTCACAGCCCTTTATTCTACATCTCCTAAAAGCTGTAGAATATCAGCCTGTTTTTCAAAGAACATTCTAATCTCTTTTTAAATGCTGTGCTATCAGTTATATGCAGAAATGATTGACAGCGCTATGGGAATAATATTTAGTTTAGAGAAATGTAGTCACAAAAATGACACTTTTTTAATTCCCTTCTCAGTCATTGTTTTCTCTTAAATAGACCTTTCATGTCCTGTGTCAATAATTTCCTTTTCTTAACCTATTTGCCATGGAAGTACAAGGTCTTTATGATGCAGATCTGCACCCAGGGATTTGTAGATGTATAATATGTTAAATGCCTGGGTGATTTATAATTTAATGATATATCATTTTCACTGGGATGCAACGGTGTGTTTGATGGAGCTAGATGATCAACAAATGCAAAATTATAAGTGTGAATATATTCATTGCATAGGTTATTTTAGTATACATTTACTGTGCTTTGGTTGCAGAAATCACAAGGCTACATGTTGCAGGACTCTTTTTATACATGAGTCATCTGAGAATCGGGTTATTGGTACAAATGTTTACAAAAATTGGACCCAGACATTGGTCATGTAGGTTGATGCTGTCCTCTAGTCTTATACTGATGCTCTTATCAGTATGTATACTACCAATGTTGCGATTGGTAAACTATTGGAGATATAATATGATATTGATGGCAGTACACCTTGCTAGAAGTTATTTGACTGAGTAGAGTTGTCTGTTTCTTGCTTTTAAACCCCACTTAAGTTTACCACCTTAATGTGACTATTGGCTTGTACAAGTTCTCCTATAGCATGTGCTTTTAAATGCATTGAATTTCCTGTCTTCCTCCTTTTCTGCTATATAGATTAGGGAAATTATAAACAATTTTGCCAAAAGTGCAACACAACTGTGCATAAACTTTACCCAATACAAAAAAAGCAGAGGCCAGCTTTGGTCACATCTCGGGGCAGTAAAAATAAACATTATATAATATACAGACATGACTGAAAAGCATATAAAGAAGCCAGACAGACTAAATAACACCCACAAAATAATGTTGTTGGAGCTGAAGCAGTAAACAGAAGAAGGAAGCCTTGGGTGTGCTGTTTAGCAAGGCCCCAGGGTTTGTGGTGGGTGTGACTGTCTCGCAGTGTACTGCTCTTATCATCTTGTTCAGTGTTTCAAAGAAGCAGACTGTTGTAAACTTCCTAATCTCTAAAAGAGAGTATGGCAGGGACTGTTGAGCCATTGTATAATATGCTTTCGTTTTCTATACTAATTCCTCGAATTGGCGTTGGTTGTAGGTATTCTACATCCACTACTTTAACTTTTAAGTAAGAAGTCAATAAAGCAATCTGCATGCGGACAGCCCAATATATCAGTCTTTCAAACCACGGTGATAGGCTTGATGGGCAATGCTCCTGACATCTTTGAGGGGGGGGGGGGGGTTTACTTAAACTGTAAGTAAAGTCACTATTTAAGAGTGGCTGAATGAGATGTGGAAAAAGTGTTTACATTTAACTAAATGTCAGCCATGCTCTCACTCCTCTGTAGAAACTTGCCATTTTGGGAGGGAGGTGCATCTGTAATAAAACAAGCAGACAGCAACTGAAAGCTTGGCACACATGCTGTGCCTAATGTGAATTGGTTGTTTTATAGTCGGGGGTGGGACCAGGGATGTTCACAGCAACTCAGTCTCAGCTTTTTGACCTATATTGAGCTTATCAGGGCACTGTCCTAAAGATGCCGGAGGAGTTGCAGCTGTGTTTAATGGAGTGGGAAGGTAATGGGGTGTATTTGTTTACAAGGCAGCAGTGAAATGTCGGGTTGGCCTCGGACAATGTCACTTGCATTGCTCATTTCTACAAATTTTAAAATTTGGGATTTTGTGGTCCTTTGAAATGTCTAAGATTTTTATTGAAAATAAAAATAGAAATCCTTCCAAAGTTTGTAAATTTCATGTGGAGAGTGGTTACATTCTAACACAGTGACCTCTGACTTGTTTGGGTGGTCTTCATAATGTAGGTAGTGAGAAGTCTTACATTTTTCTTTTTGTTTTTAATAACAAATGAAATGTATTTGATTTAAATAATCTTTGCAAAAGTTTAAAATGCAAATTAGTCGTGGAGTCTGTGGGTCAGGTCACTTCTTGTATAAAAGGGTGGTGGTTTTTCCTAGAGTCAAGAATGCAGCTTGCTTCTAAGAAACAGACTTCATCATAGCAGGACATTGGGACATGGGTATTTTTTTTTTTTTTTTAATTTAAGTGCCTTTGAGAACCTGTAACTCCCGAGAGTATCCTGACTTTAACCCTGTAGTCCTTTCAATTGTTTTAAGTGAAACCTTTTCAGGGAATGAATAATTTGGGATAACTGTAAACATTCAACCCTTATCCTTAAATCTTCACTTTTAATTGTCAAATAGTGAAGTTTCATGTCCTGGACAGACATGTGTGTTTTTTTTTTTTGCTTTGTTTTGTTTGTGTTTGTTTGTTTGTTTGTTTTTTTTTTTTTTTTTTTAATTGTAAATTGTTGGTCTAAGTCAGAAGTCTCTTCATTGGGAATTCTGTTGTGCCCTTAAGTTGTAAGCAGTTGCTTCCTCCCTTGGGTTGAACTTGCACTGCTGTATACCATTTTACCTTGATTTAAGCTGTGTATAAAACACCAAATTAGAGGATTTCCATTACCTTGGCTTTTTAGCCCTACTTTGGAGATAGGGTGCTACCATGATTATGTGTGTATATGTATGAGTACTGTACAATTGGATGGATAGCTTGTAATCATTAACATTGGTCCCTGGCCTAGTGGAGTTTACATTTTATATTCCCTACCACAGGCGCACAAATACACACTAGCAATTTGCCAACCCATCTTTTCAATCATGGAAAGAAAAGTAAAACCCCTCTTTGTGGCACAAACACAGGGACAACATACAAACTCCAAGATGGCAGCCAAGAAACAAACCCAGGACAGCAGTGTCATGAGAGCAATGCTAACCACCATGCTTACTTTTAGAATTTTGTACCCATTTATTTAGAATATTAATCCAAGCATGGTGTCTTTTGTTCTTGACATGTTTCCTCCATAGAAGAGTGGTATTAAATTTGTCTGTTTTTAGTTTTCTCTGTTCATTCTTTGTTTGCGTATTCGGCTTTTTTTCTTTACTGTTGAATCTGAATATTGCAGCTGTGAGGTCTGTTCAAACTGACTAATTGTCTTACATTTAATTATTGCATGTTCAATCCATAGCTGGGGAAACCACACACACCTCAGTGTCCTGGGGTGTCCCTGTGCCAATTGTCAGTTCACACTAGTATTCCTTGCTACCTTCCTTTGGTGTTCTTACAGTATAACATAAGGTGTATCTGCTGCCAATGTGGTGGTAATAGGACTATTTGTACATGTATATAAAATAAAAAAAGTGGACTGTGTATATTTGTAATTCAAAAGACAGTATGAGTTAAATGTTCTCAGGAAGAATATAAAGGCTATCTTGAGGGGGTCACATTTGTTTAATTTGAGTTGTCCTGTGCTTTAATAGTAAAGCTATTACACATGTAATCTTTCAATTTGTACACTGGTCTTTTTTTGTCTGACAAAACCTTCCCCCTGGTTTCCTTCAGCCTTAAATTGCACTCTGCTATTTTCAGTCTAGATCACATTACTCATACGTTTCTTGCTTAATCTGGGGGATGTGTTCTGTCATATAAGCACTTGTTTGTTATAAGTAGATATCAAGCTGGTGCAGCTTTGCTCCCCAGGGCCCCTCTACCTCATACATCCAGTACATTCTTGATCTCTGTAGTGAGGGATAATGTGGCACTTTAAAGGAAGCTAAGAGTGGTTTAATGTTCTTCCAATGTTTGTATGCTGTAGCTCAAAGGTTCTTTTCCAGTTTAACTTTGGACTGCTTTCTCTTGCTTTCCCTAACTATTCAGCTTGCAGCATCTGAATGTTTTTATGCAACATGTATAATTTGAAGCAGAACTTTGTGGAAATCTGTTAAAATCACTTGTGTG
Source organism: Mixophyes fleayi (assembly GCF_038048845.1). Taxonomy (NCBI): domain Eukaryota; kingdom Metazoa; phylum Chordata; class Amphibia; order Anura; family Limnodynastidae; genus Mixophyes; species Mixophyes fleayi. The sequence goes on from NC_134403.1 coordinate 283,334,614, forward strand.
AGCCCCTCTCTCTCAGATCATTAGCCTTTGCAGTAAGCCATGAATTCTATTCTCATTTCACTGCCCTGCTCTCTTGAAGGTACTTTTTATGCAATCCTGGAGCCAGTCAGTATCACAGGAATTAAGAAGGGCATGTTGGTTGGAAATAAATATATATATATATATATATATATATATTTCTCCTTTCTATGTTCTGGACTTGTTGAAGGGCCACGGTTGGACTTTTTCTTCAAAATATGAACTTTCTTCCTCTTATGTGAATTATTTTTGGTGATGACCATACCATCGGTACGAATACCTGCTGATACAACTGAGGAACTCTACCACAATACAACTATGATATAATTTTAACTAACCTTCACCCTGTGTGGAACAATTTGTACTAGAACTGCTTAAAAGGGAAAAGCTAAAATTTGAGCCTGGTGATTTTACAAGCTGGGTTTTGGTATGTTCACTGCTCATCAGTCTCTTAATCTTTGGTGAAATATATTGTTGCCTAGCCAATAATTAAGAGGCAATCTTTGTGACCATCTACTTGCCCAATAGTTTACTTGTCTGGGTGTATTCATTTTTCAGACTAGTTTGAGGCAATATATTGGAAAGCTGGTGTAAAATGTTAAATATTCTATGGCCTCTGAGTTACAATACTTATAACTTTCTCCTAAAACAGTATACACTTTAAAGGCCCTTTTGGCTTCTCTAACATAGATGCTGTGTATTTAGCAGCTGTGGTGGTTGATCACACTGGCCCATATATTTTAAGGCTGAGGCAAGGGACTCTGGTTTTAGTGTGCGTGACTGAGCGAGCACAGACCTTATAAAAACTGATGAGTGTTGCTTGTTCAGTATGTCACTGCTGTTTGTTTATTTTAGACTCATTTGCTTTCCAAATCTTTCGGCCATGGTCTGGGAAATGACTGCAGTGTCTTGTTTTTGTTGTTCCTTCAAATTTTTAAGTATAATTTGAAAGGAAATGTTAACTACGCATGTGATTTAGCTTAGGGTCTCGGTACTCTTCTATAACACCACATCCTTTTTATTAGAGCCAGCATACAGAATTTCAAACATTGCTTCTCTTTCTATGTACGTCAGGCTTATATATATATATATATATATATATATATATATATATATAATTATTCTTCTTGGTAAGCAGCCACTATTGGTAAGTGTTTAAAAATACTTGCTAATACCTACACCTACTGATTTGGTCTGCTAATTTTAGAATTTTTTGACCAACTTGGAGAACTGTTGCACAACTTAAAGCTGATCTAGTTGAGTCAAAGGTTAAAAGTGTGGTAATCTGGACAGTTGCTTGCGTTAATGGACCATCCCAGAAGTGCAGTGGAACCCATAGTGGCCAGAAGCAGTGTGATTTAGTGGGGCAGCACACTGCCTGAGGAATCTTGTGTAACATGGCCTTTATGTAGGACCACATTCCTTAAAGTACTTTTGTGTTAGGAGATGAGGCTAAACTACTGGATTTCAATGTGCCCCTTCTGTGCCAAAATGTTTAAGAAATTTTATTTTAGTGGTTAGTACTTCTGCCTCACAGCACTGGGTTCATGAGTTCGATTCCTGACCATGGCCTTATCTGTGTGGCGTTTGTATGTTCTCCCCATGTTTGCGTGTGTTTCCTCCCATGCCCCAAAAACACACTAGTGGGTGAATTGGTGCTATCAAATACCCTGTGTGTTAGAAAATTTAGACTGTAAGCCCCAATGGTGCAAGGACTGATGTGAATAAGTTCTCTGTACAGCGCTGTGGAATTAGTGGCGCTATATACATAATGATTAAGGTTCTCTATGAATACAGACAAGTGGCAATATGGAGAATGAGGTGTCGTGGGGGTCACCTCAGTCTGTAGTCTATATTCCTAGCTGAGAAACTGACTTTTCATGAGGAATCTAGAATTAAGCGTCCTTAGAAATGGCTCTTAACTACCTGAGACACCATCTCGTGTATGTGTGACAATATATATATATATATATTTGTTAGGCGCCACAAGTTATCCGCAGCGCCGCACACAGTACTAACAGACTATACATGGTGAAACCATACAGAACAATGAACAAAAAGTACCAATACTTCAGACAATCCGGCCAGTCATATGCAGTAAAGACGGAGCGGAAGAACAGGTATGGAGACAGGAGGGGAGGGGGCCCTGCTCATAGGAGCTTACATCCTAAGGGATGGTAAACAGACCAGGCACAAGCGGAGCCAGTTGAGGCAAGAGAAGAGAAGGGAGGACGAGCAAAGGGAGGAGATGGGGGTTAAGTAGATGGTTGGTAGGCTTTGAGGAAGAGGTGAGTTTTGAGTGCACGTTTGAAGGAGCACAGAGTAGGAGAGAGACGGAGGGAGGTTGTTCCAGAGAAGGGGGGCTGCACGTGAAAAGTCTTGGATTCTGGAGTGGGAAGAGGTGACAAGGGATATATATATATATATATATATATATATATATATATATATATATATATATATATATATATATATATATATATATATATTATATTATTAGTGTGTGTTAGGTCTTCAGTTCCTGCAAGAGTTGACATTTTATAACAATTTGCTCAGTTAACCCTTGCAGGAATTTTCCTTGGTAAATTACTTTATTTTCTAAAGCAGTAGACTATCCTCTGTTTTCAGACTGTACTTTCTTTGCTATTTGAATAACCCTTGTCCCAAAGTGACATCAAAGCTGCTGGCACAAATATTGATCTTTTGAAGTTGGTACTAGCTGTTTTTGCTACCACTGAGAAGGGAAATGAATGTCAAGCTCTCATGCTGACTGCTAACCCAATAATACAATTCTCTTTGTTACCTATACTTTAGCCTTTCAGACTGCAGTAACAAAAATTCCAAATCTAAAGGTCAGTACATATAAAACCCTTGGTGTTTAGCAGTGTGTATGCTACTGACATCCTTGCAAATGCATATAGGGAAGCACTGTTATTCCACAGGAATTTAAAGTGATTTCCATCTTGCTATGAGAATTCAGCAGATGCCTAGGTTCCCAGACAACATTACTACACTATAATGACAAATGTGTAAATGGGGTGAGCAACTGCCAAGTAGTACATACCTTCCCTTGCAATATACATTCAAGTATAGGTAACTTGGTTACTAGCACAATTAAAAATTAAAAGAATTTCCATTTTGTTTTGTGTGTTTTTTTTTTTAATACTTGGCCAGTTCTTATGTCTTAAGTATTTGGGGACAATGTATTTGAAAAGGTTAAACTATCCCTATTGTAGACAGCTTTTCAAACTGCAGTGAAGGTTAACTCTGATAGAACATACAATGGTTACGTAGCAAACGGCCTTATATGCAAACTGTCTTTGAAGGGTGGTGGGCTTACTATTGTAGGCAGTCTGTGAAGACAAAACTTGCATGTTTAATAGAAATGAAAATCTGAAAACAGAATGACCGGAAAGGATTATCCCTGCATAAGGATTAGCCAGGGTAAGGTTATATAACAAGTTGTACATGAATAAATGACTTTGTACTATAACAGTTTTGGTGTACATCTGGTGAGAAATAAGTAATGGGTGACTGTCGGGGGTAGACAAGGGACCTGATGGCTGAGGCTTTAGGTATGGAACTGGAGCCCCCTTAAGAGAAAAAAGTGGAGGTTAGAGCAGCATACATGCGACAGAATTATATAAACATATAGTTGTCCCGCACCCTTCTTATGAAATGGTGTTGGCCCAATTGTGCAGTGTTGTGAAAGGCAATAAACTTTAATGGCTTGACTAACTTGTCATTGCATTTGTGTCTCTCTCTGTATGTTGACTAAGTCTATTGCACCATTTCAGTCATTCCCCAGAAAATGTTGTCAGCTGGGTGGCATTAAGTGGGCAGCTGACTACTTTGCAAGAATATTGAAAAATGTTGGCAGTTATTGAACACACCTGCCAGGACTAGTCAGACTGGTGGTCAGTGGTCCAACACACACTGCTGGCTGTACTGCTCACATAGTACCTGTTCTAATAGGAGAAACAATGGTTTATTCTATTATAATAGGACTCTGTTGGGCTCCAAGAGCTGGGTGGCAAGTAAAAGCAGCCACCAGAGCACCCAGGGAAAAATGTGCTGGGCAGAAGACTGCATTTTGATGCCTTATCTAATGAGGAATCTGTCAGTGTAGGGTGGGAGGGCAACTGAATAGCTGGAAACCATGATCTAGTGAAGTCATTGAAATTTGGTATGAATTTTAAAGCAAAGTTGCCTGAAATTGGATGTGTGTGTATATGTATATGTATATATATGTATATGTGTGTGTATATGTATGTGTATATATATATATATATATATATATATATATATATATATATATATATATATATATATATATATATATATGTATTTGTCTCAAACTTGTGTTTGTTTAGCTATGAAGTGTGGCCTTCAGTCAGAGCTTTTTCTGTGACTCTAAATAAAAGAGGGTGTCGTGTTATAGGAAAAAGCGCCACCGGTTTCTTTGAATGTCACTACACAGCTGCACTCTTTGCATTCAGCTTTTAATAATGAAATAACCCCCACAGGACATTGGTTACTAATTTCCAAGGGTTGCATTAATCAGCTAAGAGGTCGGTTTGTTCTGCTTCTCCTTTGCTCAGCCCTTTACAGAATACAAGTTGACACTAGTGTTATTTTCTTTGCTCGTTTGGTCTCTGACCTCAAGACTAGACTCCTATTTTTCTGGCTTATGCTCATCTGTGTTTAGAGGGGCAGTTAATTAATGCAGAGGGGTGAATTACAGGTTTTGCTTTCACAGCTATTTGAAACCTGCTGTCTAGGCTCCCTTGCCATTGGATGCCACAATTATCAGGGTACTAGGGGGAGCTTGGATATGTCTTGTACTATGTTTGAGACAACTATTTGTGCTTTTACTATAAAAATTCTTGGTTTGTAAAATACTTGAAAGCCAAAAAAAAATATAAATCCAAACGAAGTTTTAGCTATTGTATGGTGAAAAAAAAAAATACTTTGTTTTCGTCTCCTAAAAGGAATATATTAAATAGAAAGTTGATTTGTCAGAGATAAATCAGAAGTGTTTGTTCTTAAATTCTATTTAGAAGAATGCTCTGTTGTGAATGCTAAATAATTGTGTGTGTGTGTGTGTGTCTTCAGTTTCTCTAAATACACAGATGCTGCCAAATTAAGGTGATGGTGGTTCTAAAATGTTATGAAGTGATAAGTACAAAAAAAATCTCATTCTGTCAGAGGTTCAAGTATTATGTTTTACACAGCACTTGATGGCTAAAGAGATTCTATCCTGTTCCTCGTTTGAGGAGTTGGCGGTATTAAAGGAGCTCTTCACTCTGATCACTCCCCCGGGCCCATAAGCAGACTCGAGCTCGCCATGATTACGGGAAATCGCTCTGCGTGAGCAGATAAAGCGGCCGCGCAGCGTCTGCCGCGGTGACGGTATAGCGCTGCCGGCGTCATAGTGCAGTAGTCTGGCGAAACTAATCCCCTCCTGGACGGTTGTGTTAGTCCAGAGGAGACATCACAGGATACACCGATGATAGCGCCGCTCCTCATGCTGGCGACACTGCCGCGATCATCGGGGCAATGGACTGGGGACGCCCCCCGGACCTATGGGTCTGGGTATTAACCGATTACTACGCCTGTCCCTATCCTGGCTACACGGTGACGATGAGGCGAATGGAATGGGCACGATACCCTGGCACGTGGATGTGGCCATGCCCAGGTGACTGATCCGTGCAA